>NW_026652277.1:121899771-121925565 GCF_009828535.3 Hylobates moloch | reverse complement strand
AGAACTAGAAAAGCAAGAGCAAACACATTCAAAAGCTAGCAGAAGGCTAGAAATAACTAAAATCAGAGCAGAACTGAAGGAAATAGAGACACAAAAAACCCTTCAAAAAATTAATGAATCCAGGAGCTGGTGTTTTGAAAAGATCAACAAAATTGATGGACCGCTAGCAAGACTAATAAAGAAGAAAAGAGAGAAGAATCAAATAGATGCAATAAAAAACGAAAAAGGGGATATCACCACCGATCCCACAGAAATACAATCTACCATCAGAGAATACTACAAACACCTCTATGCAAATAAACTAGAAAATCTAGAAGAAATGGATAAATTCCTTGACAAATACACCCTCCCAAGACTAAACCAGGAAGAAGTTGAATCTCTGAATAGACCAATAACAGGTTCTGAAATTGTGGCAATAATCAATAGCTTACCAACCAAAAAGAGTCCAGGACCTGACGGATTCACAGCTGAATTCTACCAGAGGTACAAGGAGGAACTGGTACCATTCCTTCTGAAACTATTCCAATCGATAGAAAAAGAGGGAATCCTCCCTAACACATTTTATGAAGCCAGCATCGTCCTGATACCAAAACCTGGCAGAGACATAACCAAAAAAGAGAATTTCAGACCAATATCCTTGATGAACATTGATGCAAAAATCCTCAATAAAATACTGGCAAACCGAATCCAGCAGCACATCAAAAAGCTTATCCACCATGATCAAGTGGGCTTCATCCCTGGGATGCAAGGCTGGTTCAACATACGCAAATCAATAAATGTAATCCAGCATATAAACAGAACCAAAGACAAAAACCACATGATTATCTCAATAGATGCAGAAAAGGCCTTTGACAAAATTCAACAACCCTTCATGCTAAAAACTCTCAATAAATTAGGTATTGATGGGACGTATCTCAAAATAATAAGAGCTATCTATGACAAACCCACAGCCAATATCATACTGAATGGGCAAAAACTGGAAGCATTCCCTCTGAAAACTGGCACAAGACAGGGATGCCCTCTCTCACCGCTCCTATTCAACATAGTGCTGGAAGTTCTGGCCAGAGCAATCAGGCAGGAGAAGGAAATAAAGGGTATTCAACTAGGAAAAGAGGAAGTCAAATTGTCCCTGTTTGCAGATGACATGATTGTATATCTAGAAAACCCCATTGTCTCAGCCCAAAATCTCCTTAAGCTGATTAGCAACTTCAGCAAAGTCTCAGGATACAAAATCAATGTACAAAAATCACAAGCATTCTTGTACACCAATCACAGACAAACAGAGAGCCAAATCATGAGTGAACTCCCATTCACAATTGCTTCAAAGAGAATAAAATACCTAGGAATCCAACTTACAAGGGATGTGAAGGACCTCTTCAAGGAGAACTACAAACCACTGCTCAATGAAATAAAAGAGGATACAAACAAATGGAAGAACATTCCATGCTCATGGGTTGGAAGAATCAATATCGTGAAAATGGCCATACTGCCCAAAGTAATTTATAGATTCAATGCCATCCCCATCAAGCTACCAATGACTTTCTTCACAGAATTGGAAAAAACTACTTTAAAGTTCATATGGAACCAAAAAAGAGCCCGCATCGCCAAGTCAATCCTAAGCCAAAAGAACAAAGCTGGAGGCATCACGCTACCTGACTTTAAACTATACTACAAGGCTACAGTAACCAAAACAGCATGGTACTGGTACCACAACAGAGACATAGATCAATGGAACAGAACAGAGCCCTCAGAAATGACGCCGCATAGCTACAACTATCTGATCTTTGACAAACCTGACAAAAACAAGAAATGGGGAAAGGATTCCCTATTTAATAAATGGTGCTGGGAAAACTGGCTAGCCATATGTAGAAAGCTGAAACTGGATCCCTTCCTTACACCTTATACAAAAATTAATTCAAGATGGATTAAAGACTTATACGTTAGACCTAAAACCATTAAAATCCTACAAGAAAACCTAGGCAATACCATTCAGGACATAGGCGTGGGCAAGGACTTCATGTCTAAAACACCAAAAGCAATGGCAACAAAAGCCAAAATCGACAAATGGGATCTCATAAACTAAAGAGCTTCTGCACAGCAAAAGAAACTATCATCAGAGTGAACAGGCAACCTACAGAATGGGAGAAAATTTTTGCAACCTACTCATCTGACAAAGGGCTAATATCCAGAATCTACAATGAACTCAAACAAATTTACAAGAAAAAAACAAACAACCCCATCAAAAAGTGGGCAGAGGACATGAACAGACACTTCTCAAAAGAAGACATTTATGCAGCCAAAAAACACATGAAGAAATGCTCATCATCACTGGCCATCAGAGAAATGCAAATCAAAACCACAGTGAGATACCATCTCACACCAGTTAGAATGGCCATCATTAAAAAATCAGGAAACAATAGGTGCTGGAGAGGATGTGGAGAAATAGGAACACTTTTACACTGTTGGTGGGACTGTAAACTAGTTCAACCATTGTGGAAGTCAGTGTGGCGATTCCTCAGGGATCTCGAACTAGAAATACCATTTGACCCAGCCATCCCATTACTGGGTATATACCCAAAGGACTATAAATCATGCTGCTATAAAGACACATGCACACGTATGTTTATTGCAGCACTATTCACAATAGCAAAGAGTTGGAACCAACCCAAATGTCCAACAACGATAGACTGGATTAAGAAAATGTGGCACATATACACCATGGAATACTATGCAGCCATAAAAAATGATGAGTTCGTGTCCTTTGTAGGGACATGGATGAAACTGGAAAACATCATTCTCAGTAAACTATCGCAAGGACAAAAAACCAAACACCGCATGTTCTCACTCATAGGTGGGAATTGAACAATGAGAACTCATGGACACAGGAAGGGGAACATCACACTCCGGGGAGAAGGGACACATTAGGAGATACACCTAAATAAAGACGATTAATGGTCAAGAAACAAAAGGCACATGGATACATATGAAAAAACACGACAGGCATATTTTTGCAGGATACAGATGATGTGCTTTTAGTTTCAGAAAATAAAATAAAACAATTTTTTTTTTTGAGATGGAGTTTTGCTCGTTTCCCAGGTTGGAGTGCAATGGCACAATCTTGGCACACAGCAACCTCCACCTCCCAGGTTCAAGCAATTCTTCTGCCTCAGCCTCCTGAGTAGCTAGGATTACAGGCATGCACTACCATGCCCAGCTAATTTTTTTGTATTTTTATTAGAGATGGGGTTTCTCCATGTTGGTCAGGCTGGTCTCGAACTCCCAGCCTCAGGTGATCTGCCCACCTCAGCCTCCCAAAGTGCTGAGATTACAGGTATGAGCCATGGCTTTGGAACAGAAAACAATTTTAAAATGGCAAGTATACCAGTAAATCTATTTACTAAAGCTAAATTCCCAAGTATATTAGCTAATACAATTAAATTAAATAGATGGAAATACATAGTTCAACGCAAAATAATTTTCATGAATAATGCCCCATTTCTTACTATTCCTGATAATGTTGCCTGTTAGAGATTTAAAAGACAATAGTAGACTTAGACAGCAATTAGTGAAGGTGTTCAAAAGGTATCATGTAACATGATGGATAGTGGGTTGGAGAAGAGTGATGAACACAGAGAGACTATAGGAGGCTTTTAGAAATTCAGACAGACTGGATTGAGAGCTTGGAGAGAAACAGATTTTGAGGAATACTTCAGAGCTTGACTGGAGTGTAGGTCACAGTCTCTCTGGTCAAGGTGTTGGGTTTGAATCCTGGCTTTAACTGTTTCTAGCTATGGGACTTGGTAAATTAGTTAAGGTTGCCATGCCTCAGTTTCCTCATCAGGGATAAGAGTGCTTATCTCATAGGATCTTTACCAGGATTGAATTAGATTTTTCTACATACGATCTTAACGCAGAGAGTGACACATTAGTATTTAATATGGTTTACCTATATTATTGAACTGAGTAGAATTTAGAGACTAGATGCAAAGTGTAAAGATATGGAAGGAATAAAAAAAAAATAGCCTCCAGTGTCTTATCTGGTTCTCTTGGTAGGTGTTTCATCACATCTGTTTCTATCAGTAATACATCTTAAACAAATTAAAAATGGAGTTTGTTTCAAACATGTTTATCTTTAGACACAGTACTTGTTACATACATCTAAAGTTCAGTTATTTTTACTGTTGTATTGCATTTTTTGGGTAAATAATGATACATTAATCAGGATGGATAGACATTTGGGTTATTTCATTATGAACAATGTTGCTATACACATTGTTGTACATGTAGTTTAGTGCATGTATGCATTAAGTTTGGTCGAGTATATACCTAGGAGTTTTTGTCAAGAGTTCCCCATGCAGCCCCTGTAAATATCATCCCACGCTTCTGGTCCTCTGGCTTTGCCTCCTCTTCCATTTTTGAATTTTAATGTGAGTGCTTTTTACTGGCAAACTCTGTACTAGAGCCATAGGGGAAAGGGGATTCTCAAAAATGTAGTCCTTGACTTCTCTTTTTCTGATGCAGAAGAGAACTTAAAAGTGAGTACAGATAATGCTTAATTGACAACAGACTACAAAATAAACTTTTTGTATGTGTCTAATGGTCATGTGGATATTGCATTTTGCGTTGTATCTATCCTGCCCATTTTTCTGTTGGTTTGTAAACCTTATTTATCTTAAGTATTTAAATATTCAAGATATGAGCATTTTATCAGTGATAAGTTTTGCAAATAACTTTCACTGCTCTGGTTTGCCTTTCTTCTCTTAAAGATTTCTTTTGATGAACAGAAGTTCTTAATTTTAACATAATGCCTTTTATTAATTCTTTCCATTATTGTTAGTATTCATCACGTGCTGTTTAACAAATCATCCTGTACCACTTGTCCAAGCTTTTATTTTCAACTTTTTAGAAAATTCTTTTAGGTATGTCTCTTATAAATAGTATTTCGTTATTCTACATTTTCCCCTGCGCCCAGTTAGTTACATATTTTTTATGCTGTTTTACAACTATTATTGTGGTTGCTCCAGGACAAAATACCTCCTTCACTTACCAATGACTATTCATTTTTACCCCTTCCTTGAGATTGCAAAAGTTCTGAAATGCTTTAGCATCATTACCCCTCTGTTCAAGTTATGGGCTGTAAACATCAAGTATTAAAATTCTCTGTAATTTAAAAAAAAACCAAAAACATGATTACTATTATTTAATTCCATAAATATTATTGGTATTTATTTTATTCCCCATTTCCTTGTCCTTCATTTCCACCTGCATCTTATTTCAACTAACATTATTTTTCTTCTGCCTGAAGAATCGCCTTTAATATTTCATTTATTGTGGCCTACTGATAATGAATGCTGTCAGCATTTCGTTATTGGAAAATCTCTCTGTTTTAGTTTTCATTTTTGAAGGCATTTTTCTTGGTATAGAATTAATATCTGTATTTATTTCCTTCTAGCAACTTGAAGTTATTTTATTATGTTCTGACATCCTCTGTTCTTTGTTGAGAAGCTAGCTGTAAGTCTGACCCTCCTTTAAAGGTAATATAGCTTTTCTGTAGCTGCTTTTACAATTTTTGGTTTTTGCTTTTCAGTCACTACCACAGTGTGGCTGGGAGTCTTTGCTTGTATTTATACTTCTTGGTGAGGATGGCACATCTTGAAATTTATAGATTGAACTCCAATATATTGTGATTCTAACCCTATGAGTTTGTAGAAATTTTAGCTTAGAGTCAGTTGAAAGTTCTGTTCAGCTGCTTAGCCTCTCACCTCCCTCTTCTGAAATGGTCAGGTATCTCCAGGCGAAAAGTAGCACCAAAGTTCATCTCATTGAATTTCCTTCTACCTCCATGTCTTTCCCTGTAGTTCTTGACTGCCTTGTTATCTTTCTGAAAGGAATAAGAAATCTAATCAATATAGTTTATTAAAAATGCAGTATGGTGTTTTGAAATGAATTGAATTTGCTCTTTTAGAAAGGAGAATGTAAATAAATCATAAGCTATTTTCCTTTCAACTGGATGCATGGTATAAGATATAATATCTTTGTTTCAAATTATAGCTTTAAATGTATGAATAGGTTATAACTGAGAAAAATTATCCCTGAACATGAATAATTAGCTCATTCTGAATTTCTGTCCGCATTCTTTCTATGTAAGCTTAAGTATATCACACACCTGCTAACGAGTCCCAGGACAACCTTTCAGTGTAAGTATTTTTCCTAGTAGCTTACAGAAATAATGTCCACTCTTACTTTGATATTTAACTCAGATTTTTAGTTAAATCAAACTTGGTATATTAAAAGAAAGTAATTTAAATAATTATTTTAAAAACATCTTTTGTAAATTGTATTCTTTTTTGAATCTTTGGAAGTCTACTTCTCACGTGTAGTTTACATTCATTAGCCATGAATAACCTTCATTTTTATATTTTGTTTTAAAATGAATAAAGTTATATTTCTAAATATATCATCAGAGGACTTCTATACCTCTCCCTCCAAAGAAGTGTGGTTATATAGGGCTGTATCTGCCTTTTGGTGCTTCTGTTTCAGTATTAACATTTGAGAATAACTTCAGTTCCATTGTGCCTTACTAACAAGATAGAATAAAATCATTCATGGTAAAATAGGAGTCAAATATAATCTAAGGATTAATAGCATGTATCCCTGTATTAAAATGGCCTACAAAAATACTGTATCTGGCTGAACTTGACATTGTGAGAAAAGATTCTATTTTTGACATTTATTCCTACTGGAGAGTCACTTCATGTAAGTCCACAAAATATTAAGTGCTTAATATTTTCTAAACTTGTTTTTCCTTCAAAGTAAGTAAAATATTTGGCAGGTTTATTGAACTGTTGATGCAGCATGATGCCTCAGGGAACCAAAAACATTTTCACTGAAATGCTTAAAATAATGACAGTTCATATCCTTAGTTAGGCCTGGGAATGCATGTCAGGTGAGAATGATGAAAAAAAGCCATGAGAATGGTGCAGACTAAAGGACTGAAAAATAGAAAACTTAAGATTAGACAACCACAGGAATAAAACATTGATCTTTAACTGTCATTGATCTTTAACTGTTTACCATCTAAGTAAAACTATTTTTCCTCATGTACTTTTTTCTATTTTGCAAACAAAAGGAACTACATAATTAATGTTTTATTTGTCATATTTTATACTCAGACTTCTTGTGAAAAGTCCTAAGCAGAGTTAATAAAATGATTTTGGATTTTGTATGGTTTTTAAGTTAGATTGCAAAATTCACTTTCATGTATAATATTGTGGTATATTTAGAGAAATAGTATCTGACTCATGAGTTACTGTTTCAAAAAACTTGTTCATAAATGAACTGTTTGGATTTTGGAACTGATTTCAGGTAGAGTTAAGTTCTATATATCCTGCATGTGTCTCTTTAGTACTGGAATTTCGTAGTTTAAATATCAGCTTTTTTTCCCTGGAAAATGAACAAGTTAAGGGCACTACTCATGTTCTTGTTCATTCATTAAAAAGGCTGTACATAGCAATCAGTTGGTGCTCAATAAACAATGAATAAACTAACTAGAAAATAAGTTGTGTTTGTAGGCCAGGCCATAATAATCTATGATAGCACTCTAAACACCGATGGCATTGATCACTTGGTCCAGAAAGCACAAAACTCTTCAAAGAGGACAAAGAGGAAAAATTAGTGTAGAGGAACTCTGTCCTGCTTCCCTGGGGACAGGGCCAGTATGAAAGGTTATCTCGAAATATCTGATGCAAATCTTTGCAATCACCAGCACGTCCTCTGTGTTCCTCCCTTGTACCTGGGTAGCATATTTGTATATCCAGTTAAAATGTACTTGATATAGCTTTCTGAGACCTTCAGGTTGTGTCAAACCTAAGGCAAGATTGCAAAGCATCAAGTATGCACGTACTTTCATTTTGGACTTCAAAGTTGTGTAGTCTTAACATTTATATTTGAGAATCAACAGCATAATAAAATTTATTGTCAGTTATGTTTAAAACAAATTATTAATCTACAAATGCAAATATGAGTTCAAGCTGTATAAACAACTTTAGATGACAATATATAGGCAATAAATTACAGAGTGAAATTTATTTCTTAAAAATGCAAATGAACCCATCTGGAAAATATGATAAAATGCTAGTAATTCAATAAGGGAAAGGTATCTGGAAAGCAGTAATGATGGAGAGTCTTCTAGATGAATAATTGTTGGTACTGGATAAAAAATTAAAAATAACCATTTGACTTTGGGGATTGGTAAAGTACATCTTTTGGAATGCCTATAACAGTACAAATCTGTTAAAGCCCACAGGTACAGATCATTCTCTTATGATTACAGGGGTATAGTTTCAATTTTGGCCACTTGTACTGAGAAAGTTTCATTCAGTGGAAGGGAATGTTGATGACCTTGAAGGAGGTAACAGGAATAATTATGTCTCCAGAAAAACCCACTTTGGAGGAAATGTTCAGATAATAATACAGTTTAAATTGCATAAGTCAGATCAATGAGAAATTATGGCCATCCTTATATGAAGATAGTCTATAAACAATAGCAGCAGTGGCAACAGCAATAATAAAAAAGTTTATGTGTCTTTAAGAGTCATATGAAAATAGAAGCAGGAGTTACCTAACAGTTAGAAATATACTTGACTTTATTAAGAAATACAATAAAGCAGTTTACTGGTAAAATCGTGCACTTGCCTGGGGGCACTGTAGAATTTTCTTTACTGAAATATATAAGTAAAAGTTGATTTAGAATAACAATGTGAAACTCTTCTCCAAAAATATCTTAACGTACTTGTAACTTTTTACTTTATCTTGTGTTAAAGTATCTTGATCATCAGTAATTTGTGCTAGTAATGGATTGATTCCATTTTTATACTTTTTCTTGGAATGCCTTTCTTTATAATTAGCTAATCATCCTTTAAATAAGCTGACTTTATTTTAGCAAAAACCATTAAGGAAGGTTGTTATTTACATCATTAATTTCTCTCCAGAACTTCTAATTTTATTACTGGAGGCATAGATGGAAACTGTAATTAGAAAAAACATCGTTCAAATTGGCAGTGTCATTTCTTCTTTTTAATCCAGGTATGCTAAAACCATATTAATAAGTACCCTTCCAAAGAGAATACTTATAAGATCAGTTCAAATCATCAAAGTATTAACTAGATCAATCAACCTTAACATTTATACATTTAATACTCATTATTTTTCTATATAATATTAGGTATACAGAATAAACATATTAGGTATACAGAATAAACATATTAGTAACATAAACTTTTTTCTCAGTCCTTAGATAGTGTTATTAGAAAGTAAAGTGTTAAAAGCTCTTAGAAAATTTCAGTTAATTCGCTTCAAAAGGGCAAAGTTTGGTAAGTTATTCTCCCTTATTGTCTATTTGGATTCATATATTTTCAAATGCCCCAGCTAGTCATCATTTCTCTTACTCAAATGAATGATTAAATGTACTAATGTTTTCCATCTTTCATAGCCTAACAAATTTTAAGTAGTGCTTTGTTTTTCCCTGTAAGTGATATGATTATTTTGAGATATTTCTAAGTTAATCCCTTAATTTTCTAACTTTGTTGTGAAAAATAAATATCAAGGTTAATGTTTCTTTTTACATCTCAGTGTTTTTCTTCTCTCATCCTGTAATATAAGTAGTATTATTCAAGCAAAAAGGATAAATAGATTACCACAAAAGGTTGACATTTTACAGTGTGTAACGTGATAACTCATAACTATGATAAAGCATTCATTCTAATTCTATATGTAATGTAGGTCTGTAAGTGCAATTGCTTTTATCACAGTTATGAATTATCATGTTGCACTCCACAAAGCGACAACGTTTCTTTGCTAATCTATTAACTCTTCCTGCTTGAATAATAAGATTTCTTATATCAGGCATCTTACTTCTTAGACAAGAAAGTCATTTCTTTATAAGAAGAGAGCATAGTGGGTTTCTCTACTTAATAGTTTTGTGAAAAGTCTCCAGTTTGAGTTCTGAAGGTTATCTTTTATTCGATGCTTACTATAATTATCAGAAATTATCTATTTAACATATGTGAAAGGTGCTTATTTTCAAATAGTTGCATTTTTTAAATGAATGAAGAAATACATTCATAATGAAAATATTAGAAACCTTTAATTTTCAAAATGAGTTCATCTTCTGTTCATTTCAGTTATAAAGGGGGAAACTAATTCTAACAGAAAAGCAGAATTACTGAAATCGTATTTAAACACACAATGACTTAGTTATAAATGTCTTAAGGGGATATGACAATTAAAAATCAAGCTTAATTTTGGGATGTTATGCCACAATGTCATTTAACAAAAGAGAAATTCCTAGTTTGAAGATCTGAGAGATGATAATTTGAGGCTAGTTAAAACACCTGCCCATCAGAAGTGTCAAATATTTGAACCATCAATGTATTATTAGAGCCTGGTTCTGCATGTATGTGAGTGGATTTCAGTATCATGGATTAGGTTCTCATACGTCACGTTTTACTTGTCATTTTTCCACTTATGATATGAACACCTTGAGGGCAGTGGTCAGATTATAGAATTTTTTCCCACCCACAGCTCACAGTTCTTTGCACACAGTAGGGGAGGAATAACTGATGTATTCACAAACACGAAAGTTCTTAATAAAAACAAAGAATGATAAAGTACCTTCTCAAAGAAATGTCACCTACACAGCACTATTTTGAGAAAACGTAGTGAGGAAAAAAGGAAAAAAGAAAGAAGATTTAATGAGATATCTCCTGTCAGGCTCTCTGCTTATAGAAAACACAGTAACAAAGATCAAAGAGCCTGCCATAATCATACTGTTCATCACTGACAGAAATAGAGTGAAAATATGTCCATTATAGTGATGATTTTTCAAAGTCTTGGAGTGTTTTGGAACTGATTGGGTGTCTTTTCATACTTGGAACTTAAGTTGGAGAAGATTCTAGAGGAGGTTTAAAAAATAGTCTAGCAACCCATCAGGATTTTCCTAGACTCGTTGAAAGATAAGAATTTTGAACTTGGATTCACATACTGTGAATATTGGCATTCATTTCATATGACATTCTTGGTTAGCTTTTTAAAAAACTGTGTTTCTGGGGATTAGGTCTGGCTGTGTTTACAGAGAGAGGGATAATAGCACATAAAGAATTAAACATAGAATTATAAAACACATTTCTCCAGAGCTCATTTCAATGATATGAATGTGATAAAACCATCTTTCTGAAACCCAGCCTTTTTTCATAATGTAAGAGAAACTAACCAGGTAGGGCCCATTTTATTGTCTTCCAGTGGCAAAATGAAGCAGTGAGAAGTCGCAATTATTCAGGTCATTTAATAGGATATTTCTGTCAGTTTTATATTGGCTTTGTAGGGTCAGACCTTCAGGGGCTGAATTTGCCCCTTTCCCCAAGGGAATACCCATCTTAGAAAGCGATATTTTTTTCTGTGAAATACAATTCGGTATTGTTATGGGAGAACATTTTTACCCCTCTCTCCTTTCAAAGAGTCTTCATTATTATTCACTTTTGGCTTCTGTTTGCCCAGCTTCCCTTGGTATTAGGAAGAGGGAGGTGTGTCTGCATATATAGCTAGCTTGCCCCTCTCTCTACCCTCTGGCATCTAGCTCCCTTCAGGGAGCACAAGGTCTGATTTGTTTTTGGCCATGTAGCAAATGTGGTAGCCGTAGCCCTGAACTTTTAAGAGAATCCTACTATTTACAGGTTTGCTGTGATTCGTTTTGTAAATATGCCTAATTTGGTGATTATTAGGAAGCCTGTAGTTTCCCTAACTAAGCTTTGTTTACAAAGATCTATCAGGTTGTCAGACGACAAGCTGGCATTTTTGATGACCTGACTCCTTTGTCTCAGTTATTTCAGGTCTTGGGTAGAAAAGCAGAAGTCTTATATATTGGTCCTCTAAAAATCCTAAGAGGTATGAAATTTTTCACCTTTGCTAATATAGACTTGAGCTTTAAAGAAGACATAAAAAATAGCCCAATGTGTTAGGGTTCTTCAGGAAAACAGAACCAAAAGGAGATATACATGATCTGCCTTCTGCAAGCTGGAGACCCAGGAAGGCTGGTAATATAGTTTGAAGGCCTGAGAGCCAGAGAGCCAATGGTGTAGATTCCAATCTAAGTCTGAAGGTCTGAGAACCAGGAGCTCTGCGGGCAGAAAAGAATCAATGTCCATGCTGAAGCAGTCCGGCAGAGAGAATGAATCTTCCTTTCCTCCACCTTTTTGTTTTGCTCAGGCCCTCAATGAATTGGATGATGTCCATCCACATTGGTGAGCATCCTTTACTCAGTCTAAAGCAGGCAGTACATTTCACTCAGTGTATTAGGGTTCTCCAGAGAACCAGTAGGAGATACACACACACACACACACACATGCACGCACGCACGCACACACACACACACACGTATGTATGTATGTATGTGTAATGAGAACTTTATGGAGGCTGAAGTCTTACCATATGCCAACCACAAGTTGAGGGAGCCAGAAGAGCTGGTGGTGTAGTTCAGTTCAAGTCCAAAGGCCTGAGAACCAGAGGAGCTGATGGTGTAGATCCAAATCCTAGGGATGGAGAAAATGAGATGAGATATCCCAGCACAAGGAGGCAAGGAGGAAACAAAAGGGATGAATTCCTGCTTTCTCCACCTTTTGTTCTGTTCAAGCCCTCAGCGGATTTGAGAATGTCCACTCACTTTAGGGAGGGCAAGGCACTTTACTGAGTCTGCAGTTTCAAATGCTTATCCCATCCTGAAACATCTCTACAGACCCACTCAGAAACAATGTTTAACCAAATATCTTGGCATCCCATGATCCAGTCAAGTTGACACATAAAGCTAACTATCACACCCATAATTATGAAAAAGTTTGCAAACTTAATAAGCTTTAGCTCCTACTAATCACTGTTTATGTAATGAAGTGATCACACCTCTTTTCTTAGATTCCCTTCTTCAGCTACATGCTTCTCTCAGACTTCAGCTTTCTCATTAAAAATTCAGTGTTATTCCAACCTATCATCACCAGCATGCCAGATCTTTTACTTCATGCTTTCTGACTAGAAAAATATTAACTGGTCCATGGAATCCATATTTCACCCAACACTACTAACAGTAAAGTTAGATACGGTAGTTATGTTTCCCATAGTTCATTTTTATACTTTGAGATTTATTAATATTACTGTTGTATCTTTTTCAGAATGTTCACTGTTGACATACAGAAATGCTACTGATTTTCATATGTTGATTTTGTATCCTGCAGCTTAACTGAATTTGTTTGTAAGTTTTAAGAGCTTTTTGGTGGAGTCTTCAAGTTTTTCCAAATATAAGATCATATCATCTGCAAACAAGAATAATTTGACTTCTTCCTTTCTAATTTGGATGCTCTGTATTTCTTTCTCTTGTGATTGCTCTAGCTAGGACTTCCAGTACTATGTTGAATAACAGTGGTGACAATGGGCATCCTTATCTTGCTCCAGATCTTAGCAGAAAGGCTTTCAGTTTTTCCTTATTCACTATGATACTAATTGTGGATCTGTCATATATAGCTTTTATTGTTTTGAGGTATGTTCTACTATCAGCAGTTTTTTGAAGGTTTTTTATCATGAAGGGATATGAAATTTTATCAAATGCTTTTTTAGTATCATTTGAAATGCTCATATGATGTTTATCCTTCATTCTGTTGATACGATGTATCACATTGATTTGTGTATGCTGAAACATCCTTGAGTACCAGGGATAAATCTGACTTTGTTATAATGAATGATCTTTCTAGTGTATTGTTGAATTTGGTTTGCTAGTATTTTGTTGAGGATTTTTGCATCAATATTCATCAGAGATAGTTTTCTTTTTTTATGCGTCTTTGTCTGGTTTTGGTATTGGGGTAATACTGGTCTTGCAGAATGAGTTTGGAAGTATTCCCTCCTCCTTTTTTATTTTTTGGAATAGTTTGAGCAGTGCTGGTATTAATTCTTCTTAAATGTTTGGTAGAATTCAGCATTGCATCCATCAGGTCCCAGGCTTTTCTTTACTCGGAGACTTTATTAAGGCTTTTATCTCATTACTTGTCATTGATCTGTTCAGGTTTTGGATTTCTTCCTGGTTCAATCTTGATAAGTTGTATGTATCTAGGAATTTGTCTATTTCTTTTAGATTTTCCAATTTATTGGCATATAGTTGCTCATAGTAGCCACTAATGACCCTTTGAATTTCTGCAGTATCACTTGTAATGTCTCCTTTTTCATTACTGATTTTATTTATTTGGATCTTCTCTCTTATTTTTAGTCTGGCTAAAGGTTTGTCAAATTTGTTTAACGTTTCAAAAAACAACTTTTTGTTTCACTGATGTATTGTTTATTGACTTCAATTTCATTTATTTCTGCTCTGATCTTTATTTCTTTTCTTCTAATTTTGGGTTTGGTTTGCTTTGCTTTTCTGGTTCTTTAAGGTGCATTATTAGATTGTTCATTGGAAGTTTTTTCCTCCTTCTTGATGTAGACACTTATTGTTACAAACTTTCCTCTTAGTACTGCTTTTGCTGTGTCCCATAGGTGTTGGTATGTTGTGTTTCCATCATCATTTGTTTCAAAAATTGTTTCAATTTCCTTTTTAATTTCTTCACTGACCCACTGGTCATTCAAGAGCATATTGTTTAATTTCCATGTATTTGTATAGTTTCTGAAATTCATCTTATTATTTTTTATTTTTATTCCATTATGGTCAGATAAGATGCTTAACATTGTTTTACATTTTTGGATGTTTTAAGACTTTGAATGTTTGTGACCTAACATATAATTTATCCTTGAGAATAATCCATGAACTGAGGAAAACAATGTGAATTCTGCAGCGCTTGGTTGAAAGGTTCTGTAAATGTCTGTCAGTTTCATTTGGTCTGTAGTGCAGAGTAAGTCTGATGTTTCATTGTTGATTTCTATCTGGAAGGTCTGTCCAATGCTGAAAGTGGGGTGTTGAAGTCTCCAGCTATTATTGTGTTGGGGCCTATCTCTCTCTTTAGCTCTAATAAGGTTGCGTTGTGTATCTGGGTGCTCCAGTGTTAGGTGGATAGATATTTAAAATTGTTATATTCTCTTGTTGAATTGACCCCTTTATCATGATATAGTGACCATCTTTGTCTCTTCTTATAGTTCATGTCTTGAAATCTATTTTCTCTGATATAAGTATAGCGACTCCTTCTTCTTTTTTGGTTTGCATTGACATGAAGTATCCTTTTCCATTTCTTTATTTTCAGTCTGTGTGTGTCTTTGTAGGTGAAGTGTGTTTCTTGTAGGCAACAGATCAATGGGTCCTGCTTTTTCATCCATTCATCCAGCCTATGTCTTTGATTGGAGGATTTCGTCCATTTACATTCATTGTTATTATCCATAAGTAAGGCCTTCTGCCATTTTGTTATTTTTTTGTGTGTGTGGTTTTATAGTGTTCTCTTCCTTATTTCTTTCCTTCCTGTCTTTCTCTAGCGAAGGTGATTTTCTCTGATAATATGCTTTAGTTTCTTGCTTTTTATTTTTTGTTTCTCCATTGTATGTCTTTTGGTTCAAGGTTACCATGAGGCTTGCAAATACTAACTTATAACCCGTTATTTTAACCTGATACCAACTTAACACTATTTTCATAAACAAAGAAACCAGTAAGAAGAAAACTAATAAAAAGTCTACACCTTAACTTTGTACCCTAATTTTTTTTTTTTTTTTTTTTCTTTTCTGGGATGGAGTTTCACTCTGTCACCCAGGCTGGAGTGCAGTGGCACGATCTTGGCTCACTGCAACCTTCACCTCCCAGGTTCATGCCATTCTCCTGCCTCAGCCTCCCTAGTAGCTGGGACTGCAGGCGCCTGCCACCACGCCCAGCTGATTTTTTGTGGTTTTAGTAGAGACGGGGTTTCACTGTGCTAGCCAGGATAGTCTCGATCTCCTGACCTCATGATCCACCCTCCTTGGCTTCCCAAAGTGCTGGGATTACAGGTGTGAGTCACCACGCCTGGCCCCTGTACCCTACTTTTTAACTGTTTTTGTTTCTACTTATATCTTATTGTACTATGTCTTGAAAAGTTGTTGTAGTTTTGCCCCATAGCCACCACAGCAGGTAATGTGTTGAGTCTTACCTGAAGTCAGCAAGTCTCAGAGGCTCACCCAAGGCTCTTGAGGTAGTACCTGGGCAATGCTGCTGGTTATTCAGGGCCCAAGGGCTCTTAAGTTAGTAGGTGATGAATACTGCCAGCGCTGGGTCCTTTCCATCAAGGTAGCAGGTTCTCTTCTGGCCCTGGGTATGTCTAGAAATGTCACCTGAGAGCTAGGGCCTAGAATGGCAGCCGTAGAACTCTGACCAGTGCCCTATCCTGTTGTGGCTGAGTTGGTATCCTAGATGCAAGACAAAGTCCTCCCCTCTCTTCCCTCTCCTCTCCTCAAGCAGAGGGAAGGGGTCTCTTTTGGAGCCTCAAGCTGTGCAGCCTGAGGTTAGCAGAGAGGTGATGCTAGCACTCCCTTGGTTGCCCCAGCTGTTGTTGCAGTATGTCTTGTGCTCCCCTAGTCCAATGTCTCTGGGCCTAGCTCAGCACTAGGATTCACCTAAGAGTTGTATTTCTTATGGCCTAGACTGCCTTTCATGTGTACTTGAAGACATAGAGTGTTGTAACCCTTGGTGGTGAGGTTCACAGGCACTCAGTTTTGGACCACTGAGCTTGCTGATTCCCCACTGGATAAGGCTGGTTTATGTGCTGAGGTGGGTGAATATCAGCTGAGTTTGGTCTGATTTTTCTTTCTGTTCTAACAGGAAAGCACTGAGTTAAATGCCTCATAATTGCTGTGTTTTTCCTTTCCCAGAGCCCAGAGATGCTCTTGGCACCACACTGCAGCATGTGAGGGTGGGGGAGGTGTGATATCAGTGATTCTGTACTGTTTTTTCTATTTCTTCAGTGATTCTTTCAATAATATAAAGTTAAAACCAGGTACTATGAGTGCTCACCTGATTTCTCCTTCTTATGAAACAATTAGTGGAACTTTCTATTCTGTCATCATGCTCTCAAATATGAGGTTTCTCTATTTGGGAGTTTGATTAAATGTCTTGAGGTAGTCTTATTTAGATTAAATCTGCTTGGTGTTCTATAACCTTCTTGTACTTGGAAATTTATATCTTTCTCTAGATTTATTATCCCCTTAATAATCTATCCCTATGTCTTTCTCTAACTCCTCTTTAAGGCTAATAAGTCTTAGATTTGCCCTTTTGACTGTATTTTCTAGATTTTATTGGCATGCCTCATTCTATTTTAGTCTTTTTTCTTTTGTGTGTATTTTCAAATAACCTGTCTTCAAGTTCATGCATTCTTTCTTCTTTTTTTTTTTTTTTTTTTTTTTTTTTTTTTTTTTTTTTTTTTTTGAGACAGAGTCTTGCTCTGTCGCCCAGGCTGGAGTGCAGTGGCGCAATCTCGGCTCACTGCAAGCTCCGCCTCCCGGGTTCACGCCATTCTCCTGCCTCAGCCTCTCCGAGTAGCTGGGACTACAGGCGCCCGCCACCACGCCCGGCTAATTTTTTTGTATTTTTAGTAGAGACGGGGTTTCACCATGGTCTCGATCTCCTGACCTCATGATCCACCCGCCTCGGCCTCCCAAAGTGCTGGGATTACAAGCGTGAGCCACCGCGCCCAGCCTCATTCTTTCTTCTTTATCAGTTTCACTGTTGGCAGACTCCGATGCATTCTTTACGATGTCAATTGAGTTTTTCAGCTTCAAAATTTGTGCTTATTTTTTCAAAAATTTTCCAATCTCCTTGTTAAGTTTATCTGATAGGATTCTGAATTCCTTCTCACTGTTACACTGAATTTTGTTGAGCTTCCTTAAAACAGCTGTTTTGAATTCTCTGTCTGAAAGGTCATGCATCTCTCTCATTGATTGATTACCAGCACTGTATTTTGCTGTTTTGTGAGGTCATGTTTTCCTGGATAGTCTTATCTAGGATAGTTCATCATTGTCTAGGCAATGAAGAGTTAGTTATTTATTGTAGTCTTCACATTCTGGATTTGTTGTACCTGTCCTTCTTGGGAAGGCTTTCCAAGTATTCAAAGGGAATTGAGTGTGGTGGTCTAAGTCTTTGGTCACTACAGTCGTATGTGCATTAGGAGGCACTCCAAGCTCAGTAACGCTGACTTTTGCAGATACATACGGGTACCACCTTGGTGATCTTGGGTAAGATCCAGGAGATTTCACTGTGTTACCAGGCAGAGATTGTTGTTCTCTTCCCTTACTTACCCCAAACAGACCGTCTCTCTGTGCTGAGCTGGTTGGATCTGTGGGAGGGATGACACAAACTCCCTTGTGACCCCACCACTGGGACTGTGCTGAATCAGACCTGAAAATCAGCATAATACTGGATCTCACCCAAGTCTTGTGGCAACCAGGCTGGCTACCACCAATGTTCTCTTAAGGACCAAGGGCTCTTTAGACAGCAGGTGGCTAATCTAGCCAGGTTTATATCCTTCCCTTCAGTATGGTGAGTTCCTCTCTGACCCAAGGCAGATCCAGAAATGCTGTCCAGGAACCAAGGCCTGAAGTCAGAAACCTCAAGAACCTTCTCGATGCTCTATTCTACTGTGGCTGAGCTGGCACTCAAGCCATGAGACAGTCCTTCTCGCTCTTCTCTTCGCTCTACTTTACTCAAGTAGGAGTCTCTCCCTGTGGCCTCCAATGCTCCAGGCCCATGGCAAGTACTGCCTGGCTAGTGCTGATGTTTACTCAAGGCCCAAGGGTTCTTCAGTCAGGTTGTGGTAAGTCCTGCCATGCTTGAGTAACACTGGGCTCCCTTCAGGGCAGTGGGCTCCCCTTTGGCCCAGGGCAGGTCCAGAAATTCCAACCAGGAGTGACGGCCTGAAACTGGGGCCCCTAGGGGTCCACCTGATGCTCTACCCCACTATGGCTGAGCTGGTATTGAAGCTGCCAGACAAAGACCCCTTTACTCTTCCCTCTCCTTTTCTCAAGCGGAAGAAATCTCTCCCTATGGCCACCAGAGTTAGGAATGTGCTGAGTCACATCAGAAGCCAGCATGGCATTGGGCTCACATAAGGCCCATTGCAAGTACTGTCTGTATATCATTGAAGTTTATTCAAGGCCCGAGGGTTTTTTAGACAGTAGGTGATGGATCCTGCCAGAACTGGGTCCTTCCTTTCAAGGGAGCAGGTTCCCCTCTGTCCCTATGTGTCTCTAGAAATTTTGTCTGGGGATGGAATGGAATGAAATGGAATGTGGCCTCAGGACTCTGCCTCTACTGTGGTTAAGCTGATATCTAAATTGCAAGGCAAATCCCTGTTTACTCTCCTTTCTCTACTGCTCAAGCAGAAGGAAGGAGTCTCTCCCAAAGCTGCAAGCTGCGCTGCCTGGGGTTAGGGTAGGAATGATGCAAGCACTCCTTCGGCCACCTCAGCTGGTGTCTCACTAGGTCTCATGCACACCAAGCCCACCGGCTCTGAGCCCAGCACAGCACCAGGACTTGCCCAAGAATTGCAGTTCTTTTGGCTTAGACTTCCTTTCAAGTTTACTTAGAATCCCAGGATACTTTAGCCTGCAGTGGTCAGACTAGACAGAACTCAGTCCTACCCACTGATATTTATGATTTTCCTCTAGCTAGGGCTGGTATAAATTCTCTCTCTGTGGGCACCAGCTGTATACTGCCTTTCATTCCTTTCTGCTGTGACAGGGCAGCACTGTGTTCCAATGCAAATTCCCATGGTCACTGCGTTCTCCCTCCCCCAAGCACACAGATTCTTTCTCTGTGCCACAAGGCTGTTGCCGGGCAATTGGGAAGGAGTGATGTCACCAATTCAAGAATATCTTTCCTACCCTCTTCAGTTCCTCTTTCCTTGATATAATGTTAAATCCAGATACTGTGATCACTCACCTGATTTTTTATTCTTACGATGGTGTTTTCTTGTATGGATAGTTGTTCAATTTGGTGTTCCTTTTGAGGGGTGATCACCGGAAAATTCTGTTTGGCCATTTTGCTCCACCAGAATCCAGATATTATTACTAGATATTTCTTTGTTTTTTCTTTTTTGAGACGGAGTCTTGCTCTGTCGCCCAGGCTGGAGTGCAGTGGCGCGATCTCTGCTACCTGCAAGCTCCCCCTCCTGGATTCACGCCATTCTCCTGCCTCAGCCTCCTGAGTAGCTGGGACTACAGGCGCCCACCACCACGGCCAACTAATTAAATTTCTATATAGTCATGCACTACATAAAGACATTTCAGTGACAGACTGCATATACAGTGGTGGTCCCATAAGATAATGAAGCTGAAAATTTCATATTGCCTGGTGATGTCCCAGTCATTGTTACATTATGTTGTGTTGTCCTAATGTGACTCATTCATCCCATTCTTGTGGTTATACTGATGTAAACAAACCTATTGTACTGCTAGTCTGCAAAAAAAAATAGCAATATAATTATGTACAGTACATAATGCTTGATAATAAATGACTATGTTACTGGTTTATGTATATACCACACCATATGTTTGTTATTTTACGGCATACTTCTTCTAGTTATAAAAAAAATAGTTTACTGTAAAACAGCCTCAGGCAGACCCTTGTCAAGGTATTCCAGACGAAGGCATTGTTATCATAGGAAATGACAGCTCCACGTGTGTAACTGCCTCTGAAGACTTACCAGTGGGACATGATGTGGAGGTGAAAGAGTAATATTGATGATCCTGACCCTCAATAGGCCTACACTGACATGTGTGTTTGTGTCTTAGTTTATAAAAAAGTTTAAAAGGTAAAATATTAAAAGATAGGAGAAAGCTTATAGAATAAGGATATAAAGAAAGAAAATAGTTTTCTATAGCTGTACAATGTGTGTTACAAGCTAAGTGTTTTTACAAAAATATCGAAAAGTTAAAAGTTTATAAAGTAAAAAATAACAGGAAGCTAAGATTAATTTATTATTGAAGAAATGAAAAATATAAATTTAGTTAAATATACATTGTTTTTAAAGTCTACAGTAATAGACAATAACGTCCTACTCCTTCACATTCACGCACCACTCACTCACTCACTAAGAGCAACTTCTAGTCCTGCAAGTTCCATTCATGGTAAGCACTCTATACAGGTGTATCATTTTTTATATTTTATCCTGTATTTTTTATTGGACCTTTTCTATGTTTAGATATGTTTAGATATAAAAATACTTGCCGTCGTGTTATAATTGCCTTACAGTATTCAGTATGGTTACACATGTACTGTATAGGTTTGTAGCCTAGTAGCAACAGGCTATATCATGTAGCCTAACTCTAGTAGACTATGCCATCTAGATTTGTTTGTACAGGTAGATACAGTCCTCTCTCTACAACTGGAGTGGTTCCACAGAAAAACTAACTAATTTACTCAAGGTCACCCAACAAAGTAAGGCCTAGAGATCTGCCGTCTAATTCAATGTATCATTCCCAGTAAATTGCCTTATGTGGCAGAAGAAAGACCACCATGACAGATAGAAAAACTTGTATTTTAATGATAGCTATATGCATGACTTTAGCATGGTCTTTAACATTGTCTTAGTTTAATTAAAAATTGGGAATACAATTAACAACTTTACAGAAGAGTTGTAGGGGTTAAACATGACGTACATAAGCCATTTGGCACATTTTAAATCATCCAACAAATTTATTGGACACCTACTATATGTCAGTCATCGTTCTAAAAACTGAGGGCCCAGCAATCAAAAATACAGACAAAATCTCTGTCTACTTGAGCTTATGTTCTCATACACAATTAAAGAGCTGTAGCTATTTTTATTGACACCATTATTGTACTACTTCCATGAATCTTTTTCTTTCTCCACAATTAGTCATCAGATTCCATCCTTTCTGTTTCCCTCTGCTACCTGTGTTTCTAGATCTGCAATATTGTAATTTCTTCTGTTTATCTCTGTTCCTGTTATCCCTAATCCCACACAGTGTGCCAGGGTACTTCATGGACACTGTGCTTGCCTCTATAAATGGTCCAATAGTTGGTTTCTGGTAGATTTTTAGCCTCCTTAAGCACTATGTCTTCAAGACATCTCTTTTTAGCCCAATGTCTTATACATAATACACCCTCAATAAGCCTTAATGATAATAAATGAAGACTGTTGTGTAGAAAATCTGCTTTTTCTATAACTCAGTGATAGATGCTGACTCTGTATTATGTTTTAATTGTCGCATATTAAGTTCTTTTCAGTTTGGGTAAAAAACAATTGCTAATCTTAATATTGGTCCCTTTTTACATAATATTCAAACAGTTGATTAGCAATTTATTAAAAATAAAAATAGGTATAAATTAAATTTCAAGCTACTTTTGCCTTTTGTGGTGAAGTACATTCACAAATTTTTCTGTTGCTTATATGTGTAAAAAAAAAATACACAAATAGAAAAGAAAAGCCAGTTTATTATTCACATTTCCTAATAGGGACAGCTTTTTTTTTGTCTCTCCCTGGGGCTGCTTGAGAAATTGAAACCTTCTGTTTTAAAAGTTATATCATGTGACTCTCTGTTGATTAAGTCCAAGAGTAAATTGTTAAAAGTGAAAAACGAAACAAAACAAAAATAAAACAAAGAAAAAGCCTATTAATGGCTCTAGCACTTAGTCTGGAAGCTGGACAGGCTTTGAGTTCCCTTCTACCCTCCCTACCTGAAGATGGATACTCATTCCTGCTGTGTTTCCTCCGTGAGGCACACTACAGGGTGGACCTGCTGTGCATCGATGGTCACTGAGGGCTGCTCATCTCCCTAGTTTTTTATTTCAGTTCATTCAACTTTTCTCACCACTAGTGAGGTTCCTTTTCTTATATTTTTAAAATCCATACTTGTTTGCTTATTTAGACAGAGCTTAATTTCAGTCATGTAATGTCACTATACTCTGAATTATTGTCAGTTGTATCTTATTCAAAAATACCATACAGAATATAGCATAAGAAGCTGGAAATAAAATTTTATCATTCAGTAGCATTAAAAATGTAGGGTGCCATTGAAACAAATAATAGATCTGCTCCTTTTAATTAAACCATACACACTTTTTGTGTAGTAAATGCACCATATAATTACTATAGTTTTATATTCACGAGGCAGAAAATATGTTTTATGTAATAGTTTTCCTTTAGTAAATATTGTATGAGATGATTAAAAGAATTAATTTTGTTGCAGCCCGGGTAGCTCCATAAAAGCTAGAAACACCACTGTAAAATAGACTCTGAAGCAGTGGGAATGCAATGTTGATTAATTTTTTTCCTGCATTACTTAAATTTTTATACTTAACAATAGTATCGTTGGTAAAATAAATGAATTGTGATTTGAGATCAAGACTATTGGTAAAACTACCACTTCAAAGGAAAGATAATTGCAAAATAGTTTTCTGTAAAAAAAAAAACTATTTTTTTTGCTTTAAAATGGGGGTACATTTAAAAGCAAAATAGCTATTTTTTGCTTTAAAATGGGGGTACATTTCATCTTGTGCGTAAATGATAAGGATAACATATCATTCTTACAAGTTCTTGTCTTATCTGCTCTGGTTTTTAGATGCATAATAAAACCAATTCTTTTCAAATAAATATGATTATGAAAGTTCTCAGACAAGCATGAAACTACAGTGTGTGAAAGCAGGAAGCACAAAACTAATGTAGTGGAATTCATGGTCTGTTTTCTTACTTCTTGACTGATATTCTTATGAAGGAAATATTATTCAAAGAATTTATTATAACTATAGCCAAGAGCACATACACTTAGATCACAGCTGTGTGGTATGATTTAAGAAGTGAATTTGCACTGTAGACTGAACTTTTTGAAAACCTTCCCTTTGGTGTGAAGTATCCTTATAACGACCACTTCTTACAATAGTTGTTTGTGTAACATTTCAGTTTTATAATAAGACATAATTTTAGAAGAAGAAAAAAATAGTTTCAATCAAATTTTACGTTTACATTTATCCATGCAATTCTACAAAACAAACATATTTGTCTTGATTTGGTAGAGGGGCTCAGTGGTTCTTGGGTGTTAGGGAAACACTGTCTTACAGACAAGATAGCCCATCCCTACTTTAAATTAGTCCCCTTTGGACCATCAATGTCTCCTCCAATTTAATTCCTCAGTACAATACAAATAGAAAAACAAATGGCCCTTAAAATGTCTGTCATATTACAGACTGGTAGCATCCATAACTAGTGCCATGTGATAATTCGATGATTAAAATGATTATGGATTACCAAAGAGACCAGACCTCAGTCATTCAAGAACAGGAGTCAGTTAAGCTTGTCTATTAAAACATGGAACTCTCTGCATTCTCGAGTTCCTTCTAAAATATATACTTTAAAGGCCACATATTCTCTCTGAAATGTCCTCTTTTTTATTTTTCTTTCTTTCTTTTTTTGTTTTTTGACAGTCCCACTCTGTCGCTCAGGCTGGTGTGCAGTGATGCAATCTTGGCTTGCTGCAACCTCCGCCTCCTGGGTTCAAGTGACTCTCATGCCTCAGCATCCTGAGAGTAGCTGGGATTACAGGCACACACCACCAAGCCTGGCTAATTTTTGTGTTTTTAATACAGACGGGGTTTCACCATGTTGGCCAGGCTCATCTCCAACTCCTGGCCTCAAGTATTCCTCCTGCCTTGGCCTCCCAAATTGCTGGGATTACAGGCATGAGCCACAGTTCCTGGCCATCAAATGTCCCTTTTATTCTGTGCACACAAAGTAACAACATCAGTCCAGCCATCAAGCTCTGGAAGTCAACACAACGTAGATAAACAGAGGACAGTGATCAGGTTAAATTTAGTCAGAGTTTAACATCCTTTTCTGCAGTTTTCTGAACAGTGAATGATATATTTCACTGAGTTTTCTCATTCAGTGAGATTTCTGATTAGTTTGCTGGCTTTTTTAAATAACCTGTACATAATCACTTTTAATATTTTTGGAGAGTTTTGGATGCATTTATTAGCTACCTTGCAACAATGATGGGGCTCTGGCTCTGCCACTGCCCTTTTTCTGGATATACAGTTCCATCTGCTGCTTGGGAAAAATATTCCACTATATGTGTCACAACTCAGAATTCACATTTCCGATTCAATCCTATGTTCCCCTCTGACCTTTTCTTATTTTCTTTTGGTCTTTAGCTCATTCAGGCTCAAAACTTTGGGGTCAGCTTTGATTGATTAATTGACTGAAACATTTTCTTTGGGTAAAAATTCAAACCCAAATGTCCAACAATGATAGACTGGATTAAGAAAATGTGGCACATACACACCATGGAATACTATGCAGCCATAAAACATGATGAGTTCATGTCCTTTAGGGACATGGATGAAGCTGGAAACCATCATTCTTAGCAAACTATCGCAAGGACAAGAAACCAAACACCACATGTTCTCACTCTAAGGTGGGAATTGAACAATGAGAACACATGGACACAGGAAGGGAAACATCACACACCGGGGCCTGTTGTGGGGTGGGGGGAGGGGGGAGGGACAGCATTAGGAGATATACCTAATGCTAAATGACGAGTTAATGGGTGCAGCAAACCAACATGGCACATGTATACATATGTAACAAACCTGCACTTTGTGCACATGTACCCTAAAACTTAAAGTATAATAATAAAAAAAGAAATAGCATCAACAACAACAAAAAAATTTCAAATTTTTACAAAAAGTTTTGTGAGAGAACCACCTATATGCTACCTATACAGTGGTTACCGAGATTCTTAAGTTGCTTACATTTGTCTTGTTTCTTTATGTCATTCTTTTTCTCTCTCCATATATATATA
>NW_026652277.1:121841943-121894729 GCF_009828535.3 Hylobates moloch | reverse complement strand
TTGGTTTACATCCCTCTTTAGCCGCGAATCTGTTGTCATTCCTAGTGTTTGGAAGGCTATGGAAGAACTACTTGAATGGTCTTTAGAGGAAGCAGTTTCCTCAGGGAAATGTCATATTTCCATTAGACCAAGAAGAGGAAAGAAACATTGGCGATGCAATTAAAGTTTCAATTAAGTTGAAGCATTAAAATAAAATTTTAGGGAGTTTTGCTAATGATTACCTGTGAATTCCAGATGATCCAATAGAAAGACTTTAGGAATTGGGAAGAAATGGTAGATTGAGAAGGGTACGTGAAGCACAGGGTGAGAGATGAGGTCTGAAGAGGGCAGATTGAGTTTCTTGTGGAGGTTGACACTAACAGGGAAAAAAGATCGTAAGTATGATGAGTATTGAGAAACAGAAATTGTATCTTGCCAAGAGCATGCAGACTCTCGAACTTCCACAAAGCTCCAGCAAGAAGGCCAGAGTCGAGACAGACTTACTCCAAGTACATGATCTCCTTGTTGATCTCTCAAGATAGAGGCAGAAATGTTAGATGTATGCACCAGTTGTCCTAGCAATTTTACTTAATGATTCAAAAATGAATAATCCTAGCACTTTTGGAGGCCAAGGCGGGTGGATCACTTGGGGTCAGGAGTTCGAGACCAGCCTGGCCAAAATGGTGAAACCCCACCTCTACTAAAAAAAAAAAAAATACAAAATTAATCAGGCGTGGAGGTGTTTGCCTGTAATCCCAGCTACTTGGAAGCCTGAGGCAGGAGAATCGTTTTAACCCGAGAGGTGGAGGCTGCAGTGTGCCAAGATCATGCCATTGCACTCCAGCCTGGGCAACAGAGCGAGACTCTGTCTCAAAACAAACAAACAAGTGAACTTCAAATTTTTTTATTAGAAATCTATTTCTCTGTTTGATTTCAAATAATAGTATTTAGAAATCAAGAAGCATTCACATATATCAAATAGACATTGCTTGATAATATGGCTAGGAAGGATCTATGTCACCTTGAGAACTAAAATTAATCTCTTTAAACATATTGGTTGATGAACTTCACTATTCTTTCTACTTAAATAGAAAAGCTTTTCCTAACTAAGAATATAAGAGCTACTCTAGGTAAAGGAAAGAGTTTAACATATTTCAAAGAAAAGTCTGCTATTTTTTTCAGAAGAAGCTTAATATAACTTACTGCATGGTATAATATATAAAAAGTATATTCAGACTATAGAGTCATAATAAATATTTTCATCTAACAACATAGGATTGACGCAGAAAAGAACTAAGAGCTAAAATAGGACACACATTAATCATAGTATATTAAATTTATATGATTAAAAATTTTATCTAGATTTTAGGGAAATTAATAGTTCTATTTACCTAGGCATAACACCTAAAATTATAATATTATGCCAAATATGCATTATTAGTAGGAAATAAATACCAGGAAACAAGGAAAATTACTTTTATAATATATATATTTTTTCCTTTGCATTTTTTAACCACATGTATATATTACCTATTCAAAAAAGAAACAAAATTAACTAAAACTTTGTTTAGCAATGTATAAACAACTCATCTTGGTTTTCTAAATTATTCAGTACTAAGTATTTATATGCCTCATTTTAGGTAATTCTTATAACTGTAAACATTAGCTGTTATCTCTATATTTATCCCTATTTTATAGGCAATAAAATTGACGTTTAGATAAACAATGTGCTCAAGATCACATAGCTAGGAATGAAGAAACAAGGCTCTGAATACCGTTTTAGAAGGGATTGTATGGAGCTCAGCTAAGCTGGGAGAGAGAGCTGAGTGTCAGGTGTCAGAAGACCTGATTCACACAAGCCAAAAATGAAAGTTAAGCCTTTGATCTCTATGATGGTACAGGCCAGAGGCTAAAACATGAGAAGGCACAAATTCCCCTTGTTCCATTTCCTCCATGGAATGGTGCTCCTGTTCAGGATAAAGTGGATTAGCACAGATGTGGGAGTCATCTCACTGTTGAGGGCTCCAGTTTTATGGCAGCTTTATGAGGGCCAGAGGGATGGGAAAGGGAGAGGAATAAGAGAGGGAAAAATCTGGGTTCTAAGAGTAGAGAAAAATATTACCAAGACGTCTATCCAAGGCCTCAAATAGAGATTTAGGAATGAAAGCTCTAGGACTAGGAATATAAATACGCCAAGAACATGACTAGCCAGAGAGGCCCGAGTCCTTGACTGCAACTTCCTTCAGAGACTACAGTGCACTGGCTGTGCACCAAGTCTGGTGTAGGGAGGATACACCAGGTACCATACAGGTAAAGCCTTTGTAATTGCCTATGATCAGGTCTGAAAAATCACACATAGGTTTTTAACCAGGAGTCAAACTCCCCAGGAACCTCATATCCTTTTGCACAGAACACAGAACATCCAGATATGATTAGCCAACTTCCTTTGCTTCCTTTGCTGTATTATTACATTGTGCATACTCTTCCTCCCATTAAAACAGAGCTGGTCCTTCTACCTGTTCTGTGGTCTTTGGTCCCATTTACTTTCCTTAACCTATGACCTATTAAAAGAAATTCTAAACATTGACATTTAAACACTGTTAAGTATTTTTATCTTAAAAACAACAACAACAGCACAGCAGTCATCTATCCACTATTGGCTCTGCTAATGCAATTTACCAGCTGACTGATGAAGTATGAGACTCTTGCTTGTGGCATCAGGGTCCTTAGATCATTTTTTAATGTTCCTGATAGTTTCCAAGTTCACAGGTTGACTGGCAGGGAAATCATAAAGAAGAGAGGTCTTGTAGATAAGAATAGTATTTAAATTAAATTTAAAGAGAATATGTAGAATCTTTTATACATTTTGGTTATAAAATGTGAACATAGTAAAAATTATGATTAATTTACTTTTCATAAATATTCCAGGATATTAGTTCATCATTCATTAATTTGGGATACAAAATCAATGTACATAAATCAGTAGCACCAATGTACACCAACAACAAACAAGCAGAGAATCAAATAAAGACTCAACCCCTTTTACAACAGCTGCGGAAAAAATATAAAACTTAGGAATGTACTTAACCAAGGAAGTAAAAGATCTCTACAAGAAGAACTCCAAAACCCTGCTGAAAGATCATTGATATGGTTTGGTTTTGTCCCCACCCAAATCGCAACTTGAATTGTATCTCCCAGAATTCCCACATTTTGTGGGAGGGATGCTTTTCCAAGTCCCTACTGGGCCACTGCCTAGTGGAGCTGTGAGAAGAAAGCCACTGTCCTCTAGACCTCAGAATGATAGATCCACCAACAGCTTGCCCCCATGCACTTGGAAAAGACTTTTGGGTTAATGCTGAAATGAGTTAAGACTTTGTGGGACTGTTGGGAAGGCATGATTGGTTTTGAAATGTGAGGACACGAGATTTGGGATGGGGCCAGGGTGGATTTGGCTGTGTCCCCACCAAAATCTCAACTTGAATTG
Organism: Hylobates moloch; assembly: GCF_009828535.3. NCBI lineage: Eukaryota > Metazoa > Chordata > Mammalia > Primates > Hylobatidae > Hylobates > Hylobates moloch. Next base: position 121,891,266 of record NW_026652277.1, on the reverse strand, counting down.
TATCTCCAAGAACTCCTACATGTTGTGGGAGGGACCTAGGAGGAGGTAATTGAATCATGGGGGCCAGTCTTTCCCATGCTATTCTCCTGATAGTGAATAAGTCTTACGAGATCTGATGTGTTTATCAGGGGTTTCTGCATTTGTGTCTCATTTCCTCTTGCTACCACGATGTAAGAAGTGCCTTTCACTTCCCGCCATGATTCTGTTGACTCCCCAGCCATGTGAAACTGTAAGTCCAATTATACCTCTTTTTTGTTGTCAGTTTTGGGTATGTCTTCATGAGCAGCATGAAAACAAACTAATACAATCATAGATAACACAAATGGAAACACATCCCATACTCATGGATGGGTAGAATCAATATTGTGAAAATGATCATATGGTCTAAAGCAATCTACAGATTCAATGCAATTTCCATCAAAATGCCATCATTTTTCTTCACTGAACTAGAGAAAAAACATCCCAAAATTAATATGGAACCATAAAAAAAGAGCTCGCATATCAAAAGCAATACCAGGCAAAAAGAACAAATCTGGAGGGATCACATTACTTGACTTCAAATTATATTACAAGGCTATAGTTACCAAAACAGCATAGTATTTGTATAAAAATAGGCAAGTAGACCAATAAAACAGAATAGAGAACCCAGAAATAAAACCAAATACTTAGAGCCAACTGATCTTTGATAAAGCATACAAAAAGCATAAATTAGGGAAAGGACACCCTGTTCAACAAATGGTGCTGGAAAAACTGGATAGCCACATGTGGAAAAATGAAACTGGATTCTCATCTCTCACCTTATACAAAAATAAACTCAAGATGGAGCAAAGACTTAAGTCTTGAAATAATAAACATTCTAGAAGACAACATTGGAAAACTCTTCTTGATATTTGCTCTAGGCAAAGAATTCATGACTAAGACCCCAAAAGTAAATGTAACAAGAACAAAGATAAAATAGGTGGGACTTAATTAAACTAAAAGTCTTCTGCACAGCAAAATAAGTAACCAACAGAGTGGGAGAAAATAATCACAAATTACGTATCTTACAAAGGACTAATATCCAGAAGATACAAGGAACTCAAATCAGCAAGAAAAAAAAATCCCATCAAAAAGTGGGTAAAGGACATGGATAGGCAATTCTCAAAAAAGGATATACAAACAGCCAACAAACATGAAAAAATGTTCAACGTCACTAATTATCAGAGAAATGCAAATGAAAAACACAATGCGATGCCATCTTACTCCTGCAAGAATGGCCATAATTAAAAAGTCAAGAAATAATAGATGTTGGTGTGGATGTGGTGAAAAGGGAACACTTTTACACTGCTGGTGGGACTGTAAATTAGTAAAACCACTATGAAAATAGTGGTTTTTACTATGGAGTTTCCTTAAAGATCTAAAAGTAGAACTACCATTTGATTCAGCAATCCCACTACTGGGTATCTACCTGAAGGAAAACAAAAGTCATTATATGAAAAAGATACATGCACACACATGTTTATAACAGCACAATTCATAATTGCAAACACATGGAACCAACCTAAATGCCCATCAACCAACAAGTGGATAAAGAAAATGGGGTATATATACACCATGGAATACTACTTAGCCATAAAAAGTAATAAAATTATGTCTTTTGCAGCAACTTGGATGGAGCTAGAAGCCATTATTCTAAGTGAGTTAACTCAGGGATGGAAAACCAAATATCGTATGTTCTCATAAGTGGGAGCTAATCTATGAGGAAGAAAAGGCATAAGAATGATAAAATAGACTTTGGAGACTTGCAGGGAAGGGCTCCACCCTCCAAGGAGGTGGGTGAGCGATAAAAGAGTACCTGTTGGATACAGTGTACACTTCTCAGGTGATGGGTGCACCAAAATCGCAGAAATCATCACTAAAGAACTTATCTATGTAGTCGAAAACCACTTGTACCCCCCAAACTATTGAAATAAACAAGTATAAATATGGGAAAGAGGGAGATAAAATTACTATTGTTTTACAGATAATATGATACATATCTATAAAAACCCAAAAGAATCAACCTAAAAACTATATGACAAACAATAAGAAAATACAGAAAGATAAATGGATACACAATTGAAATATAGAAATGAATAGAACTCAAAAATACAAGCATTAGAAGATATAACAAAAGTGTAGCAGCAGAAAGCTAAAATGCCTAGGAGTACAATCTTAATACCCAAGAACCAAGAATCATATACAATCTTTGATGAAAGCTTAAAAATGCTCCAGAAGACCATAATTTGTTCTACAAATTTGTTTATAAACATGCAAGATGATGAAAATGCAAGGTTATGTATTACAGTAGTATTTGACATAGCAAAATATTGCAAACCACTGGTCTGACGATAGAGTACTGGTTGAACTATTGTCTATGCATCCAATAGATTATTAAGCATCTCTTAAGAATGAGGAAGCCTTTTGTGTGTTGATATGAAATGTGTTTCAAGATGTATTGTTAATTAAACACACATGTACAAAATGTGAAACATTCACAGTCTTCTACCATTTGTCTGAAAAAGGTAGAAAGAGGGAGTATATAAAAATATATACAGATAGGCACTTTCTAAAATGTTTGTGAAAGGATACCACTGATAACATTGTTTGTTTCCAGAAAGGGGAAATAGGTGGTTGGGGACAAAGTGGAGAAAGACTGTATACCAAATACTCATTCTGTGTTTTGATTCTTGAATCATGTGAGCACATTATCTATTCAAAAATTAAGCACTATTTTAAAAATATTGTTTATGCACTAAAGCCAAGTGTTTTTTTTTTTTAAAAATGATCTATTACTAGGGTTACTATGTGTTCATTGAAATAATAAGTTCAAACCAGAAGAAGGGTTACCAGTGAGTGCTATGTCTGTAGTTAACCAAGCCATGTTATTTTTGTTTGAACAAATCTGTTAACAGTAAAATATTACAATGTGATTAAACTTATAGAAATGGAAACAGGTTCATTGAAACTAGAGAGCTGGAGTCACATAAATTCAAGGGCTTATTCTTCAACTGTATTCTTGAAAGTTGGTGTAAAGTGCTGTTTCAATGGATTGTTCCCTTGCTTCACCTCATAAAACCAATCTATCCTCAGATTTACATGCTACTATTTGTACCCTGAGGATGGAGCTGTTAATATTCTCCCTGCTCAGCTCCTTAACTACTTCAGGGCAAACTCCTGAACAACAGATTTTATTTAGTAATTGGACCCTTGGGGATAGAAATAAAAATTAAGATGATAAACTACAAAAGAATCTAAAACTCTATTCTCATATTTTTTCTAAAATATAGGACTTCCTGAGAGATACAGCCTTGTTGAGTGCTCTCTCTTGTATCCTTGACTCAAAAATCATGACTTCATGATTTAAAGAATGACACTGTTTTACACTGGCTCTACAGTGGTTTCCCTTGTGAGGTAGTTAGCTGGTTTAAAATGAAGTCCTTCTTCTCCTTAGCATCCTGAGAAACTGCCTTATATGTTAAATATAACTTAGAATATGGAATACTCATCATCAAGAGTAAGCATATAAACAGTAAATTGCTCATTCCGGATTGCATTTTCTGTTGCTCAGCTAGGTGAACCTATTCATATTCCTGTTATTTTAATAGTTTGTTTAAAACTTGTATTTAAATAATTTCTTCATCAAAATATGTTTCTGAATTAAGAAAACATTCACATCTTCCTCTTGTCACATTAGTTGATGCACAGAGCAATTATATTCACAATGTCAAAATGTAGCTGATAAATTATTAGTACTAGGTTTGCATAAATCGTTTTGGCCACTCTTCTTTCTTATCACAAGTAGTTGACTAATCTTTAGGTATTTTCATTCTGAAGTAAACAATCTCAGATTTCTGACTGCTCTTTTATTCTGAAATAGTGCTTATTTACATTGGAAGAATTAGTGTTTTTTCAGTTTAAATACAGTGGAAGTATAATTTATCCTAGAAAGTATGGTTATCACTGGCAATATTGTATTTACATAATAATTAAGCCAGACTCAATGTCTGTATTGATTTTAACCAGTATATTCTTACATGAATATATTATATAAGTAATATTAGAAATATGTGTGAATAAACTTAAAAGCCAGAAAATGATATCTGTATTTTCCTGTGTATTTTCTTTTAGTATATTCCTTTAAATGAGTATGTTTGTGGAACAAAGATAAACTACTACTTTGAAGTTGTCAGTATGTTTTCACTGTTGCTAATGATGAAGTATTGATTTCTCACACATGTTGTGTTCTGTATAGTGGAAACTAAAGTTTGGGTTAGGCCGTGTCTTTGCTCGGAAAGAAACATTTCCGGGGGGTACTTTTAGTCAGGACTATATAATTCAGGTTTTCCTTAATTAGGCCTCCCTTTTTCCAGCAAATGTTGTAAGCAAGTTAAATAGTCCAAATGAAAGGCTTGAGACTGTGCTGTTATTTGCTTCGTCTTACATGTTGGATTAATATATTTTAGCAGATTATTTGTAGAATTTTTTTCTAAATGTGATTAATAGTGACTGTCTAAGAAATACTGCTTGCTTTTAGGAAGGGTGTGCTCAAAGCATGTTGTAAGCCTGGCCTATCAGGAAAGACAGAACAACCTATATTCCCCTTACCTTGACAAGATTAGAGACTACCAACAGGAAAACAACCAGCTTGGGTATAGAGCTACAACCACTGGACAGCGTCCCCTGAATGGCACATCTAACCAACTGAATAGCCAAGAGTTTGGAAAGCTCACTATTGACTCCCTGTCTCATCCTGGCTATATTCTTTTAAAAAGTTAAATAGTGTGCCATGTTGTTCAGGACATGGGACAAGAGAAAAGGAAATGAATCTTGAATTGGAAGAGAAGAGGAATACTTCTAGGGAGGGCCAAGTAGTATGCTAGGTCCTAGTGAAGTGGCTATGTTGTCTGGGGTATGTACCTAGGGTTAGTCATCTGGTGCCAGGAAAATTTAGGACATGGACACACCTGAGGAGCTTAGGAATGGAGGTTTAATAGGCAGAAGAAAAGAGAAAGAAAAACAGCTCTCTGTTGAGAGAGGGGATTTCCAAGTGGAAAGACCAGCCGGCAGTGGATGTGCCGGATTTTGTAGTCCGGCTTGAGGAGGTGGTGTCTGATTTACATAGGGCTCACAGATTGGTTCCATCAGGTGTGTTGTTTACGTAGCATTCGGGGAAGTCTGGTCCCCCCACCCTAATCTTATGCAAACAAATTCTACCCTTGGCTAGGGCCATCTTGTCTGCTCCTTACTATACACGTGGAGGGCAGAGAAGGGAAGATGGAGCCCCCTCTTGAACATGCCTAGTCCCTGGTTCCTGCCGGCATTCACTGTGCAAGCTTCCAGCTCGCTTATGTCTGCAGCTCGACTTTACAGGCTACTCTTTGTTAGAAAATGATTTGGGGCTGCTTTTCATTAAAAAGAAAAGCCTTACCAAGGACTCCCATACCCCTACGATCTGCCTAAGTGATTTCTTCTTAACTCTTATAGCACTAGAAGAAAGAAGACAGGACTAAAGAGACTCCTTTCTGAGAAATAAGAGGACCCCTTGGACATGTTTGCAGGCCAAGTTCAGGAGCAAGATGACCCGTGAGATGTTATGTCTGGGATGCCATGAATAAGTACATGGCCAATAGCTTGAGGAAGAGAGGCATCTGACAACCTCAGGCTTTTGTTTTTTGCTTTGTAGCATATTTACATTATCTAGTCTTTTATACAATTTAGTCAGACTCTATGGCCTAGGTTAACTGAGATTTCAAGGAATGCAAGAATGAGGCTGTGTTTGCATCTGTGGCTCATTAAATTTGAAGGCAGCTTTAATTGTGCACCCAAAAAATGGTTACCAGGTACCAAGAAGCTAAGATCAGAAGTCTAGAGCAAGAGGTAGCAAAGGACAATGAAAGTAGACTTGGGAGCCTTCCCTGGTGATTTCCAGAAATACTGAGTGATAAGAATAAGATAAAAGACTGCCTGCAGGAACACAGAATGGGGTGCTGTCTATAATAGCTGATTATTAAAGTGAACATAGGAGACTGTATTGCCTTTAATATTACCTTTAGAGACACATACAATTAGTTATGGGTGCTTAACCTGGAATCTCTAGGGACCCTGTGGACAATCTACTTTATATTCAATCTTCTGTGTATGCCTATGTTTTCTTGGGGAAAAGAACTTTTATTAGATTCTAAAAATAGCCAATAAGTCTCTCTCTATATATATACACACACACATATATATATATACATATATATATTTGATTGTAGCATCTTAATTTTATGTGTTTTAGGAAGTTTGTTTCTTCTTTTCAATTTAACATTATATTTTGAGTACATTCTCCAGGTAGTAATTATTGTTTGAAGGCATCAGCTTTTATGGCTTTCTAATATCCTAAAATATAGATACATCATGGTTTAAGTATTCCAGTGTTATGAACCAACTTGTTTTCTAAATTTTACTAATAAAAATAATGCACTATGTCAAGCAGAACTCTAAGTGGCCCCCCAAGTCTCATTGCCCAAAATTGTTGGAACCTGTGAAGATGATGCGATATCATTTGCAGGAATTTGTTACGTATATGGCATAGCTGATCTTAAGATAAGCAGATTATCCAGGTGGGCCTATTCTAATCACATGAGCCTCTTTAGGTGTAGGGTTTACTTTGGCTGGTGGCAGAAGGGGAAATCACAGAGATTAAAAGCCCATGAAGGTTTCTGTGCACTCATGCAAGCTTCGAAGATGGACAGGGCCTCTAGAAGCTGCCTGGTTCTGGGGGTAGCCAGCAAGGTAAAGGGACTGCTCTCTAACTGCAAGGAATTGCATTGTACCAGCAACATGACTGAGCTTGGAAGTGGATTCGTCCACAGGGCTTCCAGAAAAGCGTGCAGCCTTGAGAACACCTTGATTTCAACCTTGGGCAGAGGATCCAGGCACATCATGCCGAGGACTCTGACCTACAGAACTGTGAGCTATTAAACAGGTGTTACAAAGCTGCTAAATTTGTGGTAATTTGTTATGCAGCAAAATATGGTAAAAGAGCTACTGTAAATAGCATACAATTGTGTCTGAATGTATAATTTACTTAGTGGATTAGAAATGCAAGTACTAGTTCTCAGCACATAAATATATAAATGAATGCTATCCAGTCATTTCCCCCCAAAAAATCTAGCAATAAAAACCTTCTATCAGTGTATAAGAGGACAAATGCTACATTATTAGGCTTTCCAGTATTAAATAATAGTACTTAGCAAAGCTTTGTTAATTTTGATAAATAAAATATAGTATTTTGTCATATCAATTTGCTTCTCTTTTATTATTTAGACCAAAATATTTAATATTTATCAAACATTTAAGTTACTTCTATAAATTTTCTTTTCATGCCTATTGCCACTTATTCTTTTGGGGATTTTGTGGTTGAGTATCATTTGTATGAGCTCTTCACGTAATAAGAACAGTAAACTTTGTCTACCATATTTGGGCAAATTATATTTCAAAGTTTCTTACTTGACGAGGTAAAAGAGATTAAAAATATTATATAATCACATCTATTGAATTTTTCCTTGTGCTTTCTTTCATACCTTTATGCTTAGAAAGTCTATTTACACTCTTATATTAGATATTCAACTATAATGTATTTTAATTTTTTGTGAAGTTTGAATTTAATGACCCAACAATCCTACTACTGGATATATACTCAAAGGAATATAAATCATTCTATTACAAAGACACATGCACATGTATGTTCATCGCAACACTATTCACAATAGCAAAGACATGGAATCAACCTAAATGCCCATCATTTAGGCTGGATAAATAAAATGTGATACATATATACCATGGAATACAAGGCATCCATAAAAAAGAATGAGATCATGTCTTTTGCAGGGACATGTGTAAGCTATTATCTTTAGCAAACTAACATAGGAACAGAAAACTAAATACCACATGTTTTCACTTATAAGTGGGAGCTAAATGGTAAGAATATATGAATACATAATTGGCGAACAACACACACTGGGGCCTACTGGAAGGTGGAGCGTGAAACAGGGAGAGGATCAGGAAAAATAATTAATGGGTACTAGGCTTAATACCTGAGAGATAAACTAATCTGTACAACAAACCCTCAAGACACAAGTTTACCTATGTAACAAACCTGCGCATATATCCCTGTACTTAAAAGTTAAAGAAATATCTGGTTAATGTTTGATTTATTGCCTACTTGTTGGCTTTTTCATGAACAAATTTTGGGTATTATTAATTTGGCCATTGTTTTGTGAGAATAAATTTCATTAAAAATTTCAAGTATATGGAGTATTAGTTCATCTTATTTAATTGGAGAACTTACAGCTATATCTTATTTTTCCAATTATATTTGCATGTAAGTTTCTAACTATCATATTTTGCAAAAATTTAATATTTATATATTTTGCAATTAGCTTTTGCATTTATTTATCAATTCTTTGATATGCATTTATGTCAAGACTTTTATCAGTGCTTTTTATCTATTCATGAATAATTTCCACTTTTAATTTTAGTATGTGTGGGCTATTTTTGCAGCACCATATCCCCAGTGTCTACAATAAGTCTTTACCTAGTAGATGTCAATGTATATTGATTATATAAATAAATTGCATTTCTTAGATTTTGAAAAAATACATTTGAATTAAATATTTCCTTGAATAATGAAATCATGCCAAGTGCTTAAAATTACTTTGGGTCTCAACACTGCTTGGCTATACATGTAGTATGCTGATTAGTTGTGTGGTAGATTTCATCTTCTAAATATGTTATGCTTTTGATTATACATTTTACCCAATAGTTTTTAAGAGTGTTTGAAATTCCTGAATCGTTTTTGTTTCAACTTTCATTAGTAATTTAAAATTACAGAACATTTGGGTTTGAGAATTAATAGTATTAAATATGTGGCCTAAAATATGATTAATTTTTATAAATATTCCATATATGCTTACAGTAAGTTGATCTAAGAAATTGGGTTTTCTCATTATGATGATTTAGTATTATTTGAAAATGACTTATATTAGTAAAAAATGTATATCATAAACTAGGGAAACCAATAAAATAATTTTGATGAATTATTATTGATAATCTGTGAGATGAGATGAAATAAAATCATAGAAAATGCTCAATTAGGCTAGGCACAGTGGCTCACACCTGTAATCCTAGCACTTTGGGAGGCTGAGGTGGTGGATCACTTGAGACCAGGAGTTTGAGACCAGCCTGGCCAACATGGCGATACCGTCTGTACAAAAAATATAAAAATTAGTCAAGTGTGGTGACACATGCTTGTAATTCTAGCTACTTAGGAGGCTGAGACAGGAGAATTGCTTGAACCTGGGAGGTGGAGGTTGCAGTGAACCAAGATTATGCACTGCACTCCAACTTGGGTGACAGAATGAGACCCTGTCTCAAAAAGAGAAATAAAATAAAATGCTCAATTAAAATCTCAGAAGACAGAACAACAAGAAAAATAAAGAACAAATGAAATAAAATAAAGCAGTTATAAACATGGTAGATATTCATTCAATTATATCAATATAAACATTAAATATGAATGGTCTAAACATTAATTAAAAGAGTCTGTGGTAGTGGATTAAAAATTTAAGACCCAACTATATATTGTCTATAAAAATTTTACTTTACATATAAAGCCCAGATACATTTAAAAAAAAGGGATGGAGAGAGGTATAATATGCTAACACTAGTCAAAGAAAGCTGGAGCAGGTTATTAATTTTAGACAGAGCTGACTTCAGAACAAGAACGTGTTTTAGTTACCTTCTATCACCCTGTTGGTGAGAGGGGGATTACCAACCTGGAGTTATGGGAATGGCACCCAACACTAGAAAGATAAACATTACAGCAGCTTATTAGTCAAATGTATCCACAGCCTGGGGGAGGAGAACACACACACCATACCAGACAACGTGGGGTTTACACACAGAAGAAGAGTGAAAAACCAGAGGCTGTTGGATGCAGGCTCTGTAGTATGAAAAGAATGAATGTCCCCTAGTTCCCATAGGAGGTTGTGTTGAGCTTGTTTGAGTAATTCTGTTAGCTGGCAGGAAACTAATACTCCCTGCTCAGGGATAAGCAGGAACTGTGCTTATTCCCCAAGATAAGGGTTGTTTGGTTGTAAGGACCTTATCTGTGGAAGCATAATAGGGAGGTGAACTTGTGATTAGGCCTTTTTGTGGCCGTTCTGATTTTACCAGATGTTAAGACAGCACATAATGTTGGCTCTTAATTTCTGGCATTACCCCATAGAAAGTATCAGGGTCAAAGAGAGTGTTAATATAATGACAAAGAGGTCAATTTCTGTAAGAACACCCAACAATCTTAAATATGTAGGAACCTAACAAACAGAGCATCAAAATACTTGAAGCAAAATCTGATGGAACTGTGAAAGGAGAAATAGATAAATCCCCTCTTACAGTTGAAGTCTTCAACATCCCTCTGTCAGTGATGGATTAAATCAAGCAGGCAGGAAAACAGTAAGGCTATATGTGACCTGAATAGCAGTATCATACACTTTGATCTAATTGACATTTATAGAATACTTCATGCATTTACAGGCATACCTCAAAGATATTGTGGGTTCAGTTTCAGATCACCACGATAAAATAAATATTACAATAAAACAAGTCACACAAATGCATGGTTTCCCCGTGCATATAAAATTTATGTGTATGCTATGCTGTGGTCTACATCATTGCGAAAAATGCCAACAATCACCTGACCCTTCAGCAAGTTGTAATAGTTTTTCTGGTGGAGGGTCTTACCTCCATATTGATGGCTGCTTACTGACATGGATGGTGGTTGCCAAAGGTTCAAGTGGCTATGGCCATTTCTTAAAGCAATGATGAAATTTACTTCATCAATTGACTTTCTTTCATGAAAGATTCCTCTGTAGCACGGACAGCTGTTCGATAGCATTTTACCCACAGGAGAACTTCTTTCAATTTTGGAGTCAATTTTCTCAAACCCTGCTGCTACTTTTTCAACTCAGTTTATGTACTATTCAAATTCCTTTGTTGTCATTTCAGGAATTTCCACAGCATCTTCACTGGCAGTAGATGCTATCTCAAGAAACCACTTTCTTGGCTGATTCATTAGAAACAACTCATCATTCATTCAAGGGTGATCATGAAATTGCAACAATTTAGTCACATCTTCAGGCTCCATTTCAAATTTAGTTATCTTGCTGTTTCTACTACACCTGCAGGTACTTCCTCCACTGAATTCTTAAATATCTCAAAGTCATCCATGAGGGCTGGCATCACCTTCTTTCAAACTCCTGTTTATGTTGATATTTTGACCTCCTCCAATGAATCACAATTATTCTTAATAGCATCTGAAATGCTAAATTCTTTCCAGAAGGTTTTCAATTAACTTTACTCAGATCCATCTAGAGGAATCACTATGGTAGCTATAACCTTGCAAAATATATTTCTTAAATAATAAGACTTGAAGGTAGAAATTATTTATTTATTCATAGAGTACAGATGTTATATGATGTATCAATGTGTGTTGTATTAGCAGCCATGTGAACAACACTCATCTCCTTGTATATTTCCATCAGAGCTCTTGGGTGACTAGGTGCTTTGTTAATAAGCAGTAATATTTTGAGAGGATTTTTTTTTTCTGAGCAGTAGGTCTCAACAGTGGGCTTAAAATATACAGTAAGCTATTCTGTAAACAGACGTGCTGTCATGCAGGTATTATTCCGTTTATAGAGCACAGATTTAGCCTAAGTTTTAAGGGGCCCTAGAATTTTTAGAATGGTAGATGTGCATTGGCTTCAATTAAAGTCACCAGCTGCATTAACCCCTAACAAAAGAGCCTTTTGAATAATTTTGATACCAGGCATTGACTTCTCTCTAGCTATGTAAAGTCCTAGATGACACCGTCTTCCAATATAAGGATGTTTTGTGTACATTGAAAATCCATTGTTTAGTGCAGCTACCCTCATCAATTATCTTAGATCTTCTAGATAATTTGCTGCATCTTTTAGATCATCATTTGCTGTTTTATCTTGCACTTTTATGGAGATGCCTTCTTTCCTTAAACCTCATGAACCAACCTCTGCTAGTTTTAAACTTTCCCTCTGCAGCCCCTTCACCTCTCTCAGCCTTCACAGAACCAAAGAGAGTTTGGGCTTGTGCTAGATTAGGCTTCAGCTTAAGGGAATTTTGTGGTTGGTTTGATCTTTTATCCAGACCACTCAAACTTTCTCCATATCAGCAACAAGACTGTGTCAGTTTTTTACCATGCATGTGTTCACTGCAATAATATTTTTAATTCTCTTCAAGTTTTCCTTTGCATTTACAATCTGGATAATTCTTTGGCAGAAGAGGCCTAGCTTTCAGCCTATCTCGGCTTTCAACACATCTTCCTCACTATGCCTAATAATTTCTAGTTTTGGTTAAAGTGAGAGATGTGAGACTCTTCTTTCACTTGAACAGTTAGAGGCCATTTTCGTTTCTTAATTGGTCTAATTTAAATATTGTTGTGTCTCAGCAAATAGGGAGATTGAGAAGAAGACGAGATATCGGAAATTGATGAAGCAGTTGGAATACATACAACATTTATCAATTGAGTTTGGCCATATGATATGGGTGCAGTTCTTGATGCCCAAAGCCGATCATAATAGTGACATTTAAAAGCACTGATCACAGATCACAATAATAGATATAATATTAATGAGTCCAGGCACGGTGGCTCATGCCTGTAATCCCAGCACTTTGAGAGGCTGAGGTGGATGGATTACCTGAGGTCAGGAGTTTGAGACCAGCCTGACCAATAAGGTGAAACTCCATCTCTACTAAAAATACAAAAATTAGCTGGGCGTGGTGGTGGTGCCTGTAGTCCTGGCTACTCAAGAAGCTGAGACAGGAGAATTGCTTGAACCAGGGAGGCAGAGGTTGCAGTGAGCTGAGATCAGGCCACTGCACTCCAGCCTGGGTGACAGAGTGAGACTCCGTCTCAATAATATAATAATAATAATAATGAAAAAGTCCAAATAATTGTGAGAATTCTCAAAATGCACATAGAGACATTAAGTGAGAAAATGCTTTTGGTAAAATTGTGCCTATAGACTTATTCAATGCAGGGTTGCCATAAACCTTTAATTTGTAAAAAATGCGATATAGTCAAAGAACAATAAAGTGAAGTACAATAAGATAAGGTATGCCTTTATATAACTTATGGAAAAGGCAAAATTCTAAAGATAATACATCATTGTTTGTTCAGGGATTCAGTGATGAAGAGAGAAAATTTAGAGCAGTGAAACTATTCTGTAAGCCATATTAATGGTGTATACATGACACTTCATTTGTCTAACCCACATAATTTTACAAAACAAAGAATAAAGCTTAATGTATGAAATTTAAAAAATCATCTAGGATGATATGGCACTCAGAATGGAATGCACATTGTGTCAAAGGAATCTAACTATATTACAAATATATGAAATAAACTCACCAAAGAGGATGTGTGAACAAAGTGTTGACATAAGAAATGAGTGCAGTCTGTAAGGATAAAGGCAAAGGTATTGTATATAAGCACATTCCCCAGCTGACAAAATTGCTTCCCATGAGGGTATGGGATAACATTTCAGAGACCACTGTAAATACTTATTTTCCAGAATTCAACAATAGTCACTGGTAGATAGTGGGAGCCATGTTTCTCATTGTTGGAATGGAGGATTATAGACAAGCAAGGAGAAGAGGCTGGAGCTGGAGACATCGGAATGACATCATGTTCATTTTTATATGGACACAAATAGTTACATATGAAAATATTTACAGATATATATATATATATATACACACATGGGTTGGTATGCACACATAAATTTCTCACAGCTGAGGTCAAAGAAACAATTATGTCCCAGTAGCAGTTAGCACACTCATAACTCAGATCATGGTTTCTAATAGCCTTCTCCAGTAAAAGGAATCAGGGCTCTTTAGGACATTGGCTGATTCTAGGACTGGCATAGGAAATATACAAGATGTGTGCAGATCATCCTGAATGTCTCAAAAGTATGGAGTACTAAAATAAAAAAATAGGCAAAGATGCAGGTATGTCAAAGTGAAATTGAAGCCAAATAATAGGGCTTCCAATGGCCAAATACAAATAATTCTGAGTGACAAAACACATAAACATCACTGTATTATAGCTCACATTATAACATATTCACAAATCTATAGTGATATAAATGATGGTATAAATAAATTAATTGTGAGAACAAACACATAGCCAAGGCAGAATTCCAAATAGTTTATACAGCTATTCTGCTCTCAGGAGATTGAGCATAACTTTCTATTTTTTAAGGACAGGCTGTGCTTAGTGACTTTGTTCTGAAGAATATAGCATGGGAAGGTGAAAAAGTAACTTTATTGTGGAGATATCTACAAACACTACCTCAGCCAGGTGATGAAAATTAACATCCATAAAGATAAGTCATATTGGTAGTTTGTATCTTTGATATGATGTGCTAAGAATGGCACTTAATCTTTGAGGTGCTCCTTCCAAAAATCTAAAACCCTAGTCTAATAAAAATTAACAGAAAGACCCAATTAATGGATATTCTATAAAATACCTGACCAGTACTCCTTAAAACTGTCAAATCTTAAGAGAAATTCTGACAAACTGTCACAGCTAAGAGGTGCCTAAAGAGGCATGATGACTAAACATGATGTGCTGTGTTGGATGAAATCATGGAAGAGAAAAAGGACATTCATTAAAAAATCTGAGTAAAGTACTGACTTTAATTAATAAAGTATCAATATTGATTCATTAATTGTGACACATGGACCATGCTAATATAAGATACTAATAATGGAGAGACATGGGTTTTGGGTATAAGGGAACTCTCTGTTCTATCTTTGTAATTTTTCAATAAAACTAAATGTATTCTTAAAAATATTAAAAATAATCCTGCTCTTAAGGGTGACTGTTAAATGACACTCTTATTTCCCACTAATGATAAGAAAAATATAAAACAAAGGTGTGGCAGGTGAAGGCCATATTATGATTTTAATTTCCAATAACAGCTATTTTCAGGGATATAAATTAATGTGAGAAGATAGAGGTCCTGCCTTTAGAAACCTAAGAAGAGCTGATTTTCTCACCTTGCTCTAGTTTATAGCTTGAGGCACTGCTGGTGACAGTCTGATGCTAATTGGATTTCTTCCTTTTGAGGGCAAGGGTAGCAGTGACAGGGATCCTGGCAATTTCAACTGGACACATCAGATTTTTCTGTTTTTCTTAGAACGAAGGAATATTCCATCCTGTAAGCTTATATAACCTTAATCTATCTGAGGCCTCATTAAAATATTATTAGGTAGAACCAAATATTTCTTCAGGTTAAAGTAAGTTCCCTTTTTATTTTTTTAAAATAAACACCTCTTTTCCATTTGGTCCTTTTTTCTTTCTTCAACTCCTATTCTGAAGCTGTTTCCTGGCTGTGTACTTTAAGTCTTTCATTGCATATCATGCCTGTCTCTTTTGTCTATATTTTGAGATATGCTTTCCATTTAATCTTCTAGTCAATCTCTTTCTTTCCTAACATGTTCTGCTTCCTTTGGAAAAATCTAGGTCCTTTTCTGAGCCTCCTCACCCAGTCTCCTGAAAGTTGCTTAGCAGATTGACGAACAAACTCTCATGCTGTTCTCTCCTGTAGAGATCGCAGAAAAGCCTGGACCCTCAGATGTGTCCTCAAGCTCAGCAAACCTACATTGGCAGCTGCTCTTATATTCAAAGAAGCTGGATAGGAAAGCCAGAAGGTGAAAGGACTAGAGGAGAATGTTTTTTTCACACTTGCCCATAGGAGTAAGAGTTAGATAAATTTCAAAAGACCAAAACTAGACACCCAAGAATGTCAGAACATAAGATTCTGTGGTATATAACATGAGTATGTTTTAAATATTTTAAAGTAATACAGGATATAAGCAAAATTGGAATGGAAAAATAAGATACCGTGAAAAACGACCAGGCATGTTTAAGAACCAAATAATGCTTTTACTAATGAAAAGAATAATTATGTAAATAAAATGTTAATGAAAGTTTTCAACAAGCAGTGCTAGAACAACTGAATAATTGTCTTGAAAAAACTCCATCATAGAAAATCTTAATTTGAGGCTTATGGGCCCAAATGTAAATGCTAACACAATAAAGTTTATAGAAGAAAATGTTGAAAAGTATTTTCTCAGTCTTTTAGGCAAAAATTCTTTAGATATAACATAAAAATGACCAACTATAAAATAATATATGGGATTTAATCAAAATTAAACTCTGGTCATTAAAAGATATCTTTAATATATTTCAAATGGACAGACTGAGATAGAATATTTGCAATACACACATCTGATGAAAAACTTGCATCCAAAATGTATAAAGAATGCTTACAGATGAATAATAAGACAAATGACTCGATTGAAAATGGGCAAAATATGTGAACACTTTACAAATGTGTACACATAGCCCCTTCACCTGCCTCACCCCTCAGTGCCCACCTTATCACCAAGTACAAGATAAGGTGCTCAAAATCAATAATCATAAGAGAATTGCAAATAACATTGCTATGATCTGAATGTGTCCTTCAGAATTCATATGTTGAAACTTAATGGGCAATGTGATAGTATTATGAAGGTGGGGCCTTTAGGAGATAATTAAGTCATGAGGGTAGAGCCTTCCTGAATGGGATTAGTGACCATGTAAAAGAAGTCAAAGAGAGTGCCCTAACCACCCCTTCCCTTCCTTTCCTTCTGTCATGTGAGGACACAGCAACAAGGTACCATCTTGACAGGAGTGAGACTCTGCCAGACATTGAATTTCCAGGGCATTGATCTTAGACTTTTCTGCTTCCAGAACTGTAAGAAATAAATATCTCTTCTTCATAAGTTATCCAGTCTCAGGTATTTGGTTATAGCAGGACAAATGAACTAAGACAAAAACTATAAAGGAATATGACTATATTCTCTAAAATCATTAAAATGACTGACAACACCAGTGTCAGCATATGTGGCAACTGAGATAGCCATACACTGTTAGTAGGAATATAAAATTTTGAAGCATTTTGAAGATCAATTTGGCAGTTTTTTATAAAAGGAAGCATATACTAAAAATTTTACTCCTACGTATTTACCTAAAAGTAATGAAAGCATATGACCCAAAAGGAATCATACAAAACCGTTTATAGTAGTTGCATTGACAATAGCCAAAACGTATTTGCAACCTAAATGTCCATCAAAGCAATGGATTCAAAATTTGGATATGGTCATACATACTACTCAGCTAGGAAAAAACATATAAATTAATGTGTCAAAAATCACAGTAGATACAAATGTACTAAACTTGCTATGTGTATATATAAATCTTTTCACATTGAATGAAAAATTGCCCAGGGTTACATTGCTTATAATATGTTACTTATTAGGATTAGGTTTAGGTTTAGCTGTCAGTAACAATAGAAACAACAAAATAATAATGTAGAAGACTATTTTCTCATCGTAAAGGAGTTCAGCGATATGCCCAGTCAGTCCAGGAAAGGATATTCACTTCACCATCATCACAGAGCAAGGTACTTCCATTTTGCTCATCTATTATATTAATTGTCCCACAGCATTTGCAAAGATGGCTGCTCCAGCTACAGACATTAGGTCTACATTCTAGCCAACAAGAAAGAAGACTTGAACAAGGCAATATACCATCTCTTTTAGAACTGATCGAGGGAGCAAGATGGCCAAATATAAGCCTCCACTGATCATCCTTCCCACAGGAATACTAAATGGAACAAATATCCACATTAAAAAAACACCTTCGATCTGGGCGTGGTGGCTCACACCTGTAATCCCTGCACTTTGGGAGGCTGAGGCGGGAGGATCACCTGAGGTCAATAGTTCCAGACCAACCTGGCCAACATGGCAAAACCCGGTCTCTACTAAAAATACAAAACAAACAATCAAACAAAACAAAACAATACAAAATACCAACTAGCCAGGCGTGGTGGCGGGCACCTGTAATCTCGGCTACTCGGGAGGCAGGAGAATCGCTTGAACCCAGGAGGCGGAGGTTGCAGCAAGCCGAGATAGCACCACTGCACTCTAGCCTGGGCAACAGAGCGAAACTCTGTCTCCAAAAAAAAAAAAAAAAAAAAAAAGGCAAAAAAACACCTTCATAAAAACCCCAGATCAGGTGAGTAATCACGTACTTGGTTTTAACTTCATAACACTGAAAAAGTCACTGAAGAGAATAGGGAAGATACTCTTTAACTGTTACCACTACCACCCTCCCCCCATCCCCTGGGAGCAGCTGTGTGGTGCTTAGAATTTCTGTGCTTGGGAGAGGGAGAGTGCAGTGATTGTGGAATCTTGCATTGGAATCCAATGCTGCCTGTCACAGTGCTAAGCAACACAGGGCAGAACTAAGCTGCTGCCCATGGAGAAAGCATTTAGACCAGCCTCAGTCAGAGGAAAATTGCCCATTCCAGTGGTTGGAACCTGAGTTCTGCAAGTCTTGCCACCATGTGCTAAGGTATTCTGGGATCCTAAATAAACATGAAAATCAGTTTAGGCCACAAGGACTGCAGTTCCTGGGAAAGTCCTGATCCTGTGCTGGGATTGGAGCTAGTGGACTTGGGAGGAATGTGGCCTACTGAGACACCAGCCAGAGTGACTAAGGGAGTGCCTGTGCCACCTCTCCCACCACTCCAGCATAGCTCACAGCTCTGGGAGAGACTCCTTCCCTCTGCCTGAGGAAAGGAGAGGGAAGAGTAAAGAGGACTTTGTCTTACGACGTGGAAACTAGCTCAGTCACAGTAGGATAGGACATCAGGCAGAGTCCTGTGGCCCCCTTTCCAAGCCCTAGCTCCTCAACAACATTTCTGGACATACCCTGGGTC
Source organism: Hylobates moloch (assembly GCF_009828535.3). Lineage (NCBI taxonomy): Eukaryota > Metazoa > Chordata > Mammalia > Primates > Hylobatidae > Hylobates > Hylobates moloch. Next base: position 121,872,334 of record NW_026652277.1, on the reverse strand, counting down.
AGAAGAGAACTTGATACCTCCAAGGGAAGGGCCCAGTCCTGGCGGGATTCATTACATGCTGACTAAAGAACTGTTTGGCTTTGAATAATCAGCAACAGTACCCAGGCAGTACTCACCATGGGCTTTGGGTAAGACTCACAGGCATGCTGGCTTCAGGTGTGACCCAAACATTCCTACCTGTGGTGGCAATGGGGAGAGAATCCTTCTGCCGGTGAAAAGGAGAGGGAAGAATAAAGGGGATTTTGTCTTGCAGCTTAGGTACCAGTTCAGCCACAGTGGGGTAGAACACCAAGTGGGCTCTTGCAGTCCCTGATTATAGGCCTTGGCTCTTAGCATTTCTGGACCTGCCCTGGGCCAAAGGGAAGCCCACTGCTCTGAAGGGAGAGTCACAGACCTTGTAGCATTCACCGTAAGCTGACTGAAGAGCCCTCAGGCCTTGAATGAACATCTGTGGTAGCCAGATAGTACTCACCATGGTACTGGAGTAGTAGTGGCCATGGAAGGATACTCATCTGCTTGTGGAACGAGGAGGCAAGAGTGGGAAAGACTTTGTCTTTTGTCTTAGATGCCAGCTTAACTGCTGTAGAATAGAGCATTAGGTAGATTTTTATCTAACTCCAAGTCCTGGCTTCTGGATGATATCTCTGAACCCACTTGGGACTGGGGTTGGTGGGAGACTCACTGCCGTGAAAGGACGGACATAAGCCTGTGTGGCTTTTCCACCTGCTGATTATAGAGTATAATATACATATGGTTGCAGTGACTAAAACTTAGATCATAACATGTAAGTCTTCTTGAATACCTGGAAACTCTTTCCAAGAAGGATGGGTACAAACAAGCCCAGACTATGAAACTACAATAAATACTTAACTTTGCAATGTACAGACGTGAATGAACATCCGCAACTATCAAGACCATCCAGAAAACTTGACATCACCAAATGAGCTAACTAGGCACCAATGATCAAACTTGGAAGGACAGAGATATGTGACCTTTCAGACAGAGAATTCAATATAGCTGTTTTGAGGAAGCTCAACTAAACTTAAGATAATACAGAGAAGGAATTCAAAATTCTATCAGATAAATTTAGCAAGGAGGTTAATTTAAAAGAATCAAGCAGAAATTTAGTAGCTGAAAAATGAAATTGAAACACTGAAAATGCACCTGAGGCTCTTAACAACATAATTAATCAAACAGAAATAATTAGTGAGATTGAAGATTATTTGAAAATACACCGAGGAGACAGAAAAATAATAACAAAGGATGAAGCATACCTAAAAAGTCTGAAAATAGCCTCAAAAGGGTAAATCTGAGAATGATTGGTCTTAAAGAGGATGTAAAGAAAGAGATAGGGGTAGAAAGTTTATTCAAATGGATAAAAACAGACATCCTCCCAAACCTAGAACAGATATTAATAACCATGTACAAGAAGGATATAGATTACCAAGCAGATTTAACACAAAAAAGACTACTTCAAGACACTTAATAATCAAACTTCCAACTATCAAGGATTAAAAAAGGTCCTAAAGTCAGCAAAATAAAAGAAACAACATACGGTGGAACTCTGATACACCTGACAGCAAACTTCTCAGTGGAAACCCTACAGACCAGGAGAGAGTGGCATGACATAGTTAACATGCTGAAGGAAAAAAATGTTTATCCCAGCATAGTATATTCAGTGAAAATATCCTTCAGACATGAAGGAGAAATATTATCTCAGACAAGCAAAAATTGAGGAAATTCATCAAGACCAGACTTGTCCTATGAGAAATGCTAAAGGGAGATTTTCAAAGTGAAAGAAAAGGACATTAATGAACAATAAAAAACCATCTGAAGGTATAAAACTTACTGGCAACAGTAAGTATACAGAAAAACACAGAATCTTATAAAACTTATGGTGGTAAACTCATATATTGAGTAGAAAGACTGAAAGATAAAATGATCAAAAATAATAACTACAACAACATCTCAAGACATAGACAGTACACTAAGATATAAATAGAAACAAGAAGCGGGTATATGAAGTTAAACAAGGTAGGTATTTCCAAGATCCAATGGGGATTCAGGCCTTGGGTAAATTCTCCCATTCCAATTAGCCAAAACAAAGGGGCTACAGGCCCTTTGCATGTCTGAAACCCAGCAGGGTAATCATTAAATCTTAAAGCTCCCAAACAATCTTCTTTGACTCCATATCTCAAAGCAAGGTCATACTGATGCAAGGGGTGGGCACTTATTGCCTTGGGCCGCTCTGTCCCTGTGGCTCTGCAGGGTACAGCCCCCACAGCTGCTTTTAAGGGCTAACTATGAAGGCCAGTGGCTTTTCCAGGTGCATGATGAACCTGGAATGGTGGATCTGGAATGCACCAGAATGGTGGATCTACCATTCTGGGATCTGAAAAGTAGTGGCCGTCTTCTCACAACTCCACTAGGCAGTTCTCCAGTGGGGACTCTGTGGTGGCAGGGGGCTCTAATCCCACATTTCCCCTCTGTACTGCCCTAGTAGAGGTTTTCCATGAAATCTCCATCCCTGCAGCAGCCTTCTGCTTTGACATCCACGCATTTTCATACATCCCCTGAAATCTAGATGGAGGCTCCCAAACCTCAGCTCTTGCCTTCTGTGCATCTGCAGGCCCAACATCGCATGGAAGCGGCCAAGACTTGGGGCTTGCACCCTCTGAGGCAATGGCCTGAGCTGTACCTTGTCTCCTGCTAACCACAGCTGGAGCTGGAATGGCTGGGACTGGGGGCACCATGTCCCAAGGCTGCACAGAGTAACAGGGCTTGGGCCCAGCCCAGGAAACCATTTTTCCCTTGTAGGCCTCCAGGTCTGTGATGGGAGGGGCTGCTGTGAAGACCTCTGAAATGTCCTGGAGACCTTCCCAATTATCTTGGCTATGAACATTTGGCTTCTCTTTACTTATGCAAATTTCTACAGCCAGCTTGAATTTCTCCTCAGGAAATGGGCTTTCTTTTCTACCACATGGTGAAGCCGCAAATTTTCCAAATTTTTATGCTTTCCTTCCTTTTTAAAGATAAGTTCCAATTTCAGGCCAAATCTTTCTTCATGCATATGAGCATACATTTTACAAACAGCCAGGTCACATCTAGAGTGCTTTGCTGCTTAGAAATTTCTTCCACCAGATACCCTAAACCATCTCTCTCAAGTTCAAAGTTCCAGAGATATCTAGGGCAGGAGCAAAATGCCACCAATTTCTTTGCTAAAGCATAACAAGGGTGACCTTTACTCCAGTTCCCAATCAGTTCCTCATCTCCATCTGAGACTGCTTCAGCCTGGACTTCACTGTCCATATCACTATCCACATTTTGGTTAAAACAATTCAACAAGCCTCTGGAAAGTTTCAAACTTTCCTACATCTTCTTGTCTTCTTTTGAGCCCTCCAAACTCTTCCAACCTCTGTCTATTACTCAGTTCCAAAGTTGCTTCCACATTTTCAGGTATCTTTATAGTAGTGCCCCACTCCTGGTATCAACTTCTTGTATTAGTCCATTCTCACACTGCTATATAGAACTAACTGAGACTGGGTAATTTATGAAGAAAAGAGGTTCAGTTGACTCAATTTTGCAGGCTTAACAGGAAACATGACTGGGAGGCCTCAGGAAACTTACAACTATGGTGGAAGGCAAGGGAGAAGCAAGCGTATCTTACTATGGCAGAGGAGTGTGGAGAGGGAGAGAGAGATAGAAGAGGGAATTGCCACACACTTTTAAGCCATCAGATCTCATGAGAACTCTCTCACTATCACAAGAACAGCAAGATGGAACTTTGCCCCTGTGATTCAGTCACCTCCCACTAGGCTCCCCTTTCAACATGTGGGGATTACAGTTTAAGATGAGATTTGGGTGGGGACACAGAGCCAAACCATGTCACTAGCAAATCAAATTCAATGACACATTAGTGGGATTTATCCAGGCATGCAAGTATGGTTTAACATATGCAAATCAATCAATTTGATATATCAACCGAGTGAAAGACAAAAGCCATATATCATTTCAATTGGTGCTGAAAAAGCATTTGATAAAATTAAGATCCCTTCATGATAAAAATCCTCAACTAGGTATAGAAAGAGCATACATCAGCACAATATAAGCCATATATGACAGACCCACAGTTAGTATGTTTCTGAATAGGGAAAATCTAAAATCCTTCCCCCTAAGATCTGGAATGAGACAAGGATACCCATGTTCACCACTGTTATTTAACATAGTACTGGAAATTCTAGCTAGAGAAACAAGATAAAGAAATCAAGGGCATCCATATTGGAAGGGAAGAAGTTAAATTATCCTTATTTGCAGATGATATAATCTTATATTTGGAAAAACATAAAGACTCCACCAAAAAACTATTAGAAGTGGTAAACAAATTCAGTATAGCTGCAGGATACAAAATCAACATACAAGAATCAGTAGCATTTCTATATGCCAACAGTGAACAATCTGAAAAGTCGAGAAAGTAATTCCATTTATGATAGCCACAAATAAAATAAGAACTAAACCAAAGATGTGAAAGATCTCTGCAATGAAAACTATACAACACTGATGCAATAAATTGAAGAGGGCACAAAAACTGAAAAGATACTTTATTGTTCATGGGTTGGCAGAATCAATGTTGTTAAAGTGTCCCTACTACCCAAAGCAATCTGCAGATTGAATGCAATCCCTATGAAAGTACCAGTGACATTCTCCACAGAAATAGAAAAAATAATCCTAAAATGTATATGAAACTACAAAAGACCTGGAATAGTGAAAGCTATCCTGAATAAAAAGAACCAAACTAGAAGTATCACATTACCTGACTTCAAATTATACTACAGAGCAATAGTAACCAAAGCAGTACTGTATTGGCATAAACATAGACACATAGATCAATGGAGTAGAATGGAGAACCCAAAAACAAATACGTACATCTATAGTGAACTATTTTTTGAGAAGGGTGCCAAGAACATCCATGGGAGAAAGGATAGTCTCTCAATAAATCATTCTGGGAAAACTGGATAGCCATATGCAAAAGAATGAAAGTGAACCCCTATCTCTCACCATATGCAAAAATAAAATCAAAATGAATTAAAGAATTAAATCTAGGACCTCAAACTATGAAACTATTAAATTAATACTTTGGGGAAACTCTCCATAACTTTGGATTGGGCAAAGATTTCTTGAGTAAAACCCCACAAGCACTGGCAACCAAACAAAAGTGGATAAATTATATCACATCAAGTTAAAAAGCTTTTGCACAGCAATCAACAATGTGAAGAGACAACCCATGTGATGGGAGAAGCTATTTCCAAATTATCCATTTGACAAGGGATTAATAACCAGAATATATAAAGAGCTCAAACATCTATATAGGAAAAAATCTAGTAATTCCATTTAAAATGGGCAAAAAATCAGAATAGGTATTTCTTAAAAGAGGACATACAAATGGAAAATGAGTATATTAAAAGGTGCTCAACATCACTGATCATCAGAGAAATGGAAATTTAAACTACAGTGATATATCATCTCACTCCTGTTAAAATGGTGTTTATCCAAAAGTCAGGCAATAACAAATGCTGGCAAGGATGTGGAGGAAAGGGAAACCCTCTTGTTTGCTGCTGGTGGGAATGTAAGTTTAACCACTATGGAGAATAGTTTAACATTTTCTTAAAAAACTAAAAATAAAACTACCATATGTTTTGCAATCCCACTGCTAGGTAAATACCCAAAAGAAAGGAAATTGGTGTATCAAAGAAATATCTGCACACCCATGTTTGTTGCAGCACTGTTCACAATAGCCAAGATTTGAAAGCAACTCAAATGTCCACCAACAGACAAATAAAGAAAATGTGGCACATATACACAATGGAATGCTATTCAGCCATAAAAAAAATTAGATCTTGTCACTTGTAACAACATGGATGGGACTGGAGGTCATTATGTTAAGTGAAATAAGCCAGTCACAGAAAGACAACATTTGTGTGTTCTCATTTATTTGGGGAGCTAAATTTTTAAAAATTGAACTCATAGAGATAGTAGAACGATGGTTACCAGAGGCTGGAAGGGTATTGGGGATGTGTGTGTGGAGGGGGGAATGTGTGTATGGTTAATGAATGCGAAATTATAATTAGATAGAATGAACAAGTTATTCTATTTCATAGTAGAACAGGATGACTACAGTCAACAATGATTTATTGTACATTTCAAAATATCTAACAGAGTATATTTGGATTGTTTGTAACACAAAGAAAGGATAAATACTTGAGATGATAGATACTCCATTTATCCTGATGTGATTATTATGCATTGTATGCCTGTATCAAAATATCTCATGTACCTCATCAATATATATATACTTACTATGTACCCACAAAAATTAAAAATTAAAATTACTGCTTCTGGAAATTGTACATACCATTTATATTTATAACCCATTGGTCAAAAATTTAGTCACATGGTCACACCTAACTACAAAAGGCAGGGATACACATTTTTATGCTTGATGAGAATATACTGAACTAAAACCTAAAGATTCTGTTTTTTTTTAATTAAGGAAAGAAAATGTACAGATAGTGGAAACAACCTACAGTTATTGCCACAAAGAAACATACCTGCAATATATGTACACAGAAATGTTGATAGTACAAGAATGAATGTGACTAAAAAAATTGAAGTAACTAGAAGTAACTATAGTAATACAAAACAAAAAGAAATACAACCTTTGAGAATTAAGGTGACACTATATAATTATATATGGTTTATCGTATCAGGAAATATAAATTTTTTTCAACTTGTATGTAGTAATATAGCCATATATATATATATACCTATCAAAAAATATAAAATTACTCTAATCATTAGGAACAATTATATAAATCAAAATTAAGGATTATCTTGCAAACATATAGCAATGGCTCTTCAAAATATCAATGTCATGAAAGACAAAATTTTCTGGGAACTCTTCCAGATTAAAGAAGACTAAAGAGACAGTGGCAACTGAGTGTCATTCATGATCTTTTATTGTTTTTTGAATGAAAAAAAAAACTATAAAATTTCAAAAACTATAAAGCCCATTACCAGTTTAATTGTGGAAATTCTAATGTGGACTGTATACTAGATAAATGATTTGTATTTAAATGTTAAATTTCCTAATAACTCTATTATGGTTATGTGGGCTAATTTGCTTGTTTTTAGAACTCAAGCGCAGAAGTATTTAGTGATAAAGCCTCATGACATCTGCCTATCTCTATCACTATCTCTTTCTACACACATACATGCACACACACACACATACACACACAATCTATGACATACTAAGCAAAGCAGTACATATGATCACTTTACTCATGTAACTAATGGGCACAAATTAGCATGCTTTAGTTTTTAACCTCTTTTCCACTGCCAGATTATGGGTGATTTTGCTGAAGCAATTAATTTCCTGTGTTCTCTTCTTTCTTAAGTATGCTAGTGATTTCTTATAGGTTTTCCAACAAATATATCAATGAAAAAAATCATCCCAGAAAGAGAAAGTCAGGTTTTCTGCCTTAGAAATTGCTGTAGTCTTCTGGCAGTTCTTTTGATTCATTGTATATTCTCTAATATATAATGGTAAGCTAATTTGGTCTTTTATAAATGAGAATTTTCAGTACTTACTAATTTACTTAGCAAGTGTACCAAATTATAGGAAAACACAGAGGTTAAATTCAGACACTATATTCTTCTTATAGACATAGTTGTCAAAATACTCAAATACTTTTGCTATGATTCATAATAGCTGCTGACTCAAGTTCCTGCAGTCCCAGGCTTCCTCTCACGCCACTAAAATGCTTCCTGTGTGACCCTAGGACAACTGTGTGATCCATCAACTAAAGGATTGGGTGTAGGTATAACAGGGTCCTCCCAGGGTCCTGCTCAGCCTAAAGTCAGCATCCATGCTGATTGGCCAGTGCTCATGCAGTTACGAGTTTTAGATACTTTGAAGAACACCTCAAGAAACAATCTTTTAAGGCCTGATAATGGAGAAATCTCTTGAAATAAAAAAAGACAAAGTACTAGACCATCTGTCTCACAGTTTTAGTGAAAACAGTATTCACTGTATATGCACCTGCATACACGAATCTCATATGGATATTAGGATATTGGTGATTTCTAAATGAAATTGTTAATCATGGATTATGTGTCATTTTTGTTTCCTTTATAGTTTTATGTATTTTAAAAATTCAACTAGAGCATCTATTTAAAAGTTTAGGTGGTTTTGTCTTTGTTTTTCTGAAGTCAAATTGCATTTTCCATTGTGGCAAACACTTGTGAATTTCTATTTTTTTCTTTGATAGCAGAATATATCAACATAACATTGGACAAATTAATGTCTCCTTAACATTTTAAATTATCTGAAATTTAAAAGACATTGTGAGAGCTGTCTCCCAAGTCTTGTGCCAATAGTCTTTGACTGAGAATACTATATACATTATTATTACTGTGTTTTATATATATTGAGATATAGTTATAAGCTATATATATGCATACATAAGCTAATGTGTGTATATATAGACACACACATTGTTATAAGCTATATTGAGTATCTGTATGGCAACAACATGGAAAACTTGTTTGGAATAATATTATCTCTTCACCCATGCTCAAAGAAGCTACTCTAGCATTCATACTCACATATCTCAACTTTATATTATTTAATATTTTAAAATTCTTTTAATTTTATAGTTTGATGACGGTATCTCAGTTTTTATTATAAAATATAATTCTATGTGAGTGTAAATCTTGGAAGCATTCTTAGCTTTTCACAGGTGAAATTAGAGGCCCAAGTACTAGTAATGCTATCAAAATCTCAAAAGAAACATTTTGATCCATGAGCATTTCTCTCACTAGCAGAAAAGACAAATACATTGAGGTGATAGCAGAATAATAAAGTTGAGGAAAATAAAATTATTTCTGAATAAATAAATGTAAAGATGATTTAGCTCTGGAGAGCTGAACTCCCAGTGAGAGATTTTGTACAGATTAAAGCAATCATATCAATTATGTGAACAAATGAGAACATGGCAGGGCAGGGAGTTGGAGTGGGGATGGGAAGAGAGGAGAGCCCAAACTATCCCAAAGGATTTTAGAAAGGCACCTTAAAATACATGTTGGTAATTGTTTAAAAAGTTCTTAAAATGCAATAAAATATTCTCTATTTCAAGAAAATACCAAAACATATTTTCTTACAATACCTCAATGATAAAAGTTTCAATACCTCAATGATAAAAGATTCATAGGACAGCAACGTCAAGTTTACTTAAAATGTAGGCATCTCTTTTCTTCAAAAAACGTATTATCCAAGTAATTGGAATCAAAGGACACTAATGAGCCAAAAGATTACTTTCTCCTTATGGGAAGTCAGGGCCTTTTTTCGTTTCTCTTTTTCCTCTTCCTTTTGACAGCATTGTAAGGTCTCCATCTCTGTCTCATTCACATGTTCTCCTTTTCGCCTCTTACAATAGTATACTCCTCTGTTTCTCCTACCTCTTTGGTCATTCTTGCTCTCTCTCTAAGCAACTTAATAGCCCTGATTTCCTGTTCAAATTATCTTTCATAATCCATATGCTATAATAATTTTATTGTTTCTCTGATATTTATTTCTAACTTGTGCTTAAGTTCTTTATTTCCAACTCTCTGTAATTGTCCCTTCATATGCAACATGTTTAAAACAAAATTCACAGCCCACACCCCCTAAATAACCCCCAAAACATCCTCAACTTTTCCCTTTTGAGGATGGTCTCTGAAGTGAAATAAAACTGGGTTCAAACTCAGTTTTGCATCTTATTAACTGTGGGATTATAGGGAATGTTTCTCTTTCCCTTTTGGTCTATTTTTGGGGATAAATGAGATTGGATATGTGAGACTATGTATCTCTCACAGGGTGCATTATTTTGTTTTCACACTGCTAATAAGGACATACGTGAGAGAGAAGAGGTCTAGTGGACTCTCAGTTCCACAGGCTGGGGAGGTTTCACAATCATGGAAGAAGGCAAAGGAGGAGCAAAGGTATATCTTACATGGTGACAGGCAAGAGAACTTGTGTAGGGGAACTCCCCTTTATAAGACCGTCAGAACTTGTGAGATGTATTCAGTGTCACAAGAACAGCATGAGGGAGACCTGCCACCATGATTCCATCACCTCCCACTGGGTCCCTCCCACGACACATGGGAATTATGGGAGCTACAGTTCAAGACGAGATATGAGTGGGGACACAACCAAGCCATATTACAGGGTAAGAGCTCAATAATATTAATTGTATTCTCTTGTTCATCTCTTGATAGAGTAGGAAGAATAATGGATACCCAAAGATGCCCGTATCCTAATCCCTGGAATCTGTGAATATGTTCTTGCATGGCAAAGGGAACTTTTTAGATGTGACTAACTTAAGGATCTTGATATGGAGATATTACCCTGAATTATTTGAGTGAGACTAGTATAATCTCAAGGGTCCTTATAAAGGAGAAGATAAATTTGTGTTGTTTTAGCTACTAATCCTGTGATATTTGTTACAGCAGCAGTTGGAAACTAATATGCATGCACTTGGAAATACCATTCATCAAGTGGAATGCAACTTCCTGTGATAGGTTCTCCATTCTCATCTTACTTTGTGTACTATGTTAAAAAAAAGTAAAAATATCTGTTATTTCATCCTTTAAGATGTGTGATTTATCTGTTCTGCAGTGCTTCGTGTATCCAGGTTATTATAAACATGCCCTATCTGTTGTCCCTGTTTCTTGATTATCTGAGAGTCAGGAGATTTTAAAATTACCAAAATACCAGTTTGATCTTTTCACTTCTAGGTTCAAAATCCAATAATGACTCTGTTTTCTTCCACATCAATTTCATCTCTGTCTTGCTTTCCCTAATGTGACTTACTAAACAGCCTTTCCCTCTATCCATCTTCCACATTAAACTTTAAAGTTATTAAACCTGTCTTATTCTTGCGTTGTGCACACACATTTCTCTCTCTCTGTCTTTGCTTATGCTTTTTCTATCTCCTGTGCCCCTCTATCCCTTGCTTTCTCCCCTTTCAAATCCATATCTCTCTTTAAAGCCAGGCAAGGCTTACTAGCCCTGACTCATTTCATCAAGGATTGCAGAAGTTAGAAAAGCTTCACTCCTGAGTATGCTCTCTTACTTCCTTGCAGTTTAGCTCTTAAAAGTTTACTCTTTTCTCCACAACTAAAGTATAAGCTTTGTTTAGGGTTGGTGACATCTTATACCTTTTAATATAATCACATATGTATATGTGTGTGTGTGTCTATAGTTATAAAATTATATGACATTTTATAGATAATCACATATTCAAAATAATTTATGATGAATAAATTATTTGCATATAGAATGATATCTATATTTAATTTTCCCTGTTTGGAAAATTTTAAAATGTAACATCTCATTTATTCATTTACCAAATTTGCAGTGACTAATGTGACTTGAAAGAAAAATTATGATCATATGATGATTTTCTTATTTATATAATTAGTAACCGTAATTTAGTGAATCACAGGTTTCCAACATTTTCCAGATTTAATTACCTAAATTAATAATATGCTAAGTTCCCATTTTTTAATGCGTACACTTATTTCTCAGTAACCACTTTTTGTTCACTTGATAGTAGTTTCTATATATGTGCTAAGTCTGTTTGGAATATGTGCCACTCCACTGTAATGATGATTTAGTTCAAATTAAGAATCAAAGCCTAGAAAAGTTAAGAATTTGTTCTTGTTCAGCGTTGAACTAAGACTTAGCTTGAACTAAAATATTCCAGGTGTTCTAACTTCTGCCAGTGAGATCTGGAATACTCAGAAGAGTAGAGGAAAGTATCTCTCTTGAGAAGGGGATTTTATTTACCTGGAATTTGTAAAGAATGTCATCTCATAATTTTTTTTATCAAGTTTCTTTTGTGTTAAAATCACCTAGTGACTTGTTCTAAATATGCAGGGTCTCTGGGCCAATCTGAGATTTTCTGATTCAGAAAGCCTGAATGGGAATGGAAACTCAGAATGATGAGGGGTTGAGAGGGGTGTGGATGATGATAAATTACTCAATGGGAACAATATATGTTATTGAAATGATGAACACTCTAAAAGCCCTGACTTCACCACTCTGCAATGTGATCATATGATAATTTTCTTATTTACATTACATAATTAGTTACATAATTAGTAACAGTAATTTAGTGAATCACAGGTTTCCAACAGTTTCCAGATTTAATTACCTAAATTAATGATATGCTAAGTTCCCATTTTTTAATGCATACACTTATTTCTCAGTAACCACTTTTTGTTCACTTGATAGTAGCTTCTATATGTGTGCTATGTCTGTTTTGAATATGTGCCATGTAACAAAATTACACCTGCACCCCATACATTTATTTATTTTTTTAAAGACCTGGATAGTTTCCTGGAATAAGCATTTTTAGCAAGCTCCACAGGTGACACTTATATAAGTTGTTCATGTTACAGATCTCGAGGAACACTGGCAAATAACAGCCACTTTACTCAGGTGTGTGTAGCCTATGTGCTGTTACATATGTGATAATTAAAGAGATGTCACAATAGGGGACAGGAAGCATTATTGCACTCTTACTTCTTCCAGATGGGACATCAGCTTTCAGTTCAAGGCCATCAGAAAGTTATTCACCTCAAGAAAATAAAATGAGTATAATCCACCCAGCGTTTGCTGAAAAAATAAAATGGGGAACAACAATAGTTAATCACAAAAAGTGGAGACCAAAAATGGAATAAACAGACATCTAACATTTTAAAATTATTTTTAAATTTTTATTTTAAAGTTATTTAATTGATTTACATAATAATTACATATATTTATGGGAGATACATTGTGATATTTTCTTACATATACACATTGTGGAATAATCAAATCAGGCTAGTTACTACGTTCATTATCTGAAATATTTATCATTTCTTTGTGGTGAGAACATTTAAAATCCTCTTTTAGCTTTTGGAAATATACAATACATTAATATTGACTGTAGTCATCAGGCTGTGCAACAGAACTTATTCTTTCTGTCTAACTGAAACTTTGTACCCTTTGACAAAAGCCACCCCTTTCCCCATCTACTACTTCCTCCCCCAGCCTCTGGTGACCACCATTCTACTCGCTGCTTCTGTAATTTTACCTTTTTTAGATTCCACGTATAAGCTCATACAGTATCTATCTCTTTGTACCTTGAATATTTCATACAACATAAAGTCCTGTAGGTTCATATATGTTGTCACAAATGACAAAATTTATTTTTTTTAAAGCTGAGGAGTATTCTGTTGTGCATATGTACCACATTTTAAACATCTATTTGATGATGGGCACTTCGAATGTTTCCATATCTTGGACATTGCTGGACATTGTGAATAATGCTGCAATGAACATGAGAATGCAAACATCTTTAATTCATCTCAAGTTAATTTTTCTATATGGTGAAAGGATAGGATCCACTTTCATTCCTCTGCATATGGCTAGCCAGCTATCCCAGCACCACTTATTAAATAGGGAGTCCTTTTCCTATAGCTTATTTTTGTCAACTTTGTCAATAACCAGATGGCTGTAGATGTGTGGCTTTATTTCTGGATTCCCTAACCTGTTGCATTAGTCTATGTGTCTGTTTTTTTACCAGTACCATACTGTTCTGTTACTGTAGCTTTATAGTGTGGTTTGAAATTGGGTAATGTGATGCCTTTGGCTTTGTTCTTTTTGCTTAAGATGGCTTTGCTTTGCACAGTTTTAATAGGGTTATTTTTTTTTTTGTTATTGAGAAGTTTGAGTTCCTTGTACATTTTGAATATTCACCCTTTTTCCTTTGCAAATATTCTCTCCCAATCTGTGAATTGTCTCTTCACACTGTTACATGTTCCCTTTGCTGTGCAGACACTTTTTAGTTTGATGCAATCCCATTCGTCTATTTTTTGCTTTAATTACCTGTGGTTTTGGGGGTCTTATCCAAGAAGTTACTGCCCAAACCAAAGTCATGGGGCTTTTCTTTATGTTTTCTTCTCATAGTTTTACAGCTTCAGGTCTTACACGTAAGCCTTTAATCTATTTTGAGTTGATTGTCATTTAAGGGATAAGATAAGGGTCCATTTTCCTTCTTTGGCATGTGGATATTCAGTTTTTCTCAACACCATTTATTGGAGAACCTGTCCTTTCACATTGTGTGTTCTTGTCACCTTTGTTAAAACCAATTGACTGTAAATGTGTCAGTTTATTTCTAGGCTGTCTTATCTCTATCCCATTGCATTGGTCAGACATCCAGCATATCTGTAAATGTGCAGGGGAAAACTAACCTCCATGAAAATCATTTGATCCCAACCATACATAAAGGCTGAGTAAAGTCAGAAGTGAATACTGACAATAATTAAACCATAATTTGGTTAAAACTGTCTGGGAAGAGAACAGCTATGCACCAAGATCATCAATATCCCAGAACAGAAAAGCAAAATGAAACAAAAGGAACAAAAAGAACAGCTTGGCCAAATAAGAGATATCTTATCTTGGCTAATGATTTGAGCATTTTTATAAGGAGTATGTGAAAATATATATAAATGTGCCAGCATATTATTTCATGTAAATATACCTAAATTGGTTATATGAGAAAGGAGACATGATTCTCTATGCTGAGGGTTCAGTCATTATCTCTTAAATCTCTTGTTATATATACTTCATCTGTTGAGTCTTAAACTTGGGACGTCTCATCTTGCCTTAAATAGACAGTATTTAAAATTTCCTGGTTGAGACCAGGGATTTGCTCAGTACCAAATCTCCTTAACATTCATATTGATGCTATGTCCTTGTCTTCAACTTTTAAAATCTCCTTGATCCTGACCACTTAACTTAAAGATCACTACCTTGGTGATCCTTAGAACCAGGATTGTGCCAGATTCTTTTTTCTATTGCTAACTCTGAGCCTGCTTTTTACAGCGTAGATATGTTCTACTAGTTTTCCAGCTATGTTTCCAAAAGCCTCAGCTTCTCATTTAGCAATAGCCAACTGAATAAAGCTCTGATATTATATTCCTCTTAAATAATTTACTGTGTTTAAAGATATGTGAACAGATGACAAATATTGCATCATGAACAATTTGATGCCGACTCATTACCCAGAAATGACTTCCAAGAATGATGATTAACCCAGCTATATCTTTTAAAACTATTTTGTTCTCAAGGCATAAAAATCATCTTCTTGTCCTAAACACTGGAAGTATCCTCAATGACTGTGCATTTTGGTCAAGATGAATGATCAGAAAGAAACATATAATTTCTTTCAGCCTAACTCATCTTTCCTTTTCTCTGTTTCATAACTTGATATCCAAATCCACCAAGAGAATCTTTTGAAACCACAAAATAGCTAGCTTCTACTATATGTTTTTGCAGCAAATATGTAAAACAAGGCAGTCTCCTCAATGGGAAAATCAGTCATGCAGAAGGGATTTATATTTTAATGTACACTATATCTCAAAAATACTTTAACTCTTGGTAAGTTGGTTACCTTATTTATTAGTTTAATGATACCAAGGCATCTCATAGGATTATTCTGAGTATAAAATAAGATAGAGTATATTTGCCAGACTCTCATATGCCAAAGGCTGTGTGTGCCTTTATATTGCCCACAGTTTAATGCTCCTTCATATGTTTATAAACTATATTTTGATGTAGTCTTCAAACCGGGAAGCAGGTGACACTTCCCCATAATGAAAACTGATATGCGTATTGCATTCACTCACACATCACAGGCATTGGATCCTGAAATAGCAGCTCTGCCCACTTTTATAGAGCGTGCTGTACAGGTGGGTCCCCATTGTTCCCTACAGAAAACCCTCAAATTGTAGCTGACTCCACACACAATTTTTGACCTAATAATTGCTTAGCAGATTTTACAGAATATAGTGCATTTTGAACAGAAAAGAATAGCATGCCTTGACAGAGTTCCATCTGTTAAAAAAGGAAGAGTAATCTTAATTAAAATGCTATTTCTGCATTAAAAAAAGTCTTACTCTGATGAAGTGATTTCCAATTCTATTAGTTCTTTAGGGCATTCAGTTAAAACATTTGGAAATTGTTTATGTGTTATAAACATTTCTGAAACAACTAACAGTTTTGAATATACAGTGCTCAAAGCCAGTATAAAAATACAGGATATTGAACAAAATTCCATGCTTATGATTTAATTATATACATGGGACTAGAAAGTGAGCATATAAATGATTGGCATTTGCCAGTGATATCTGAGTTCATCATGGCTGAGTCATGTAGTGATGAAGTCTATTACTTAGCTATTCTCTACTTTATCTAGAGACTATAACATGTTGGGTTTGAAATAAGAACTCTGAATCCATCCAGTATGCTACATAGTGATAATTTCATAAATATGAGAATATGTATATCAAGTGACCAAGTATGTCTCTGTGTAAGACATGCTACACTGATAGAAACATACCAAAAATGAAAAAAAATCAATTAATGTTCCTTTGCTATCATATAATAAAAATGGAAATGTTATATCATGAGTTCTATCTACCTCAGAAAGGCAATTTTAAATGAAATAAAGGGAGCCTATTTTCCCCAATTATTCTAGCTGCTTTGACTCTTTAAAAATCACTAGATGGCAATTACTTTTAACATCATTTAGGGAAAGGTTTAGTGATGAATCAATTAAATAAAGAAAATTCTTGAACAGATCA
Source organism: Hylobates moloch (assembly GCF_009828535.3). NCBI lineage: Eukaryota > Metazoa > Chordata > Mammalia > Primates > Hylobatidae > Hylobates > Hylobates moloch. The sequence goes on along the minus strand of NW_026652277.1, from coordinate 121,855,603 downwards.
GCAAGAAAATAGAAAATACATTGGCTTAGTTCACTGGTAGTTACCTTTTATTTAATTACTTTATTGAACATTATCATTTAAGCATAATTTGCTTTTATAGATTTTAGTTGACAACAGACTTAAGTAAAATGAATGTAACAGTTACTTATCAAATAAATTTCTCAATCAAAAATTTGGTCTTCTGGTAAATGAGGAGTTTATCTTACAAGTACTGTTGGCACTACGAATAGAGAATATTATCAGAATAAACTTTGGGAAGTAGTCGAAAAATTTACAGGTATAGTGTTTTTGGATAAAATACTGAAACATATAGGCAAACTCATTAAGTAATTTGTTTATTTAATCAACTATCCTTTGAAGATCTAAAAATGTAAAATGAGGTCCAATAACAATAAAGTCAAGCTACAAAACACATTTTCTACACACAGGCTTGTGGGGTCAAGCAAGGTTTATTTTGTTGTCTGAGTTCTCCTCAGCTCATAACAGACTAGTACAATATATGAGCACATAGACTATAAATTTGACTTGTTAGTGTATCCTTTGAGTCTTTCAACCTTGATTAAAAAAATCTTCAAATATTGAATAAGACATATACCTTGTCACTCCTAAAATATTTTAGTATGTTTTACATTACCCATTTTATGACAGTTGTCACAAAGCCAGAATTCATATTTAAAAATTACTAACATCCATTTATGTAAGCAGAGCTCATTTCATGTAGGATACCATGATAGCAGTTGCAAATAAAAAAGAATGGAATGCCCCGGGAGTGAGTTGCTTGTTTGACATCAGCATACATTTTGTTAGTAACTGTATTTGGAATGTGATCATAACAGATCGAGTGGAGGCTAAAGCTCCTATCTCCTTTAAATTGACTTTGGCAATTACATCCCTGGTATATACTGTTTATCTCTCCTCTATCCAGTGTAAAAATCACATCTGTCAGGAAATACGGACTTTTTATGCAATCATTTATTGATTCATGCCTGTAAGAAAGCCATAGAAATAAAAAATAAGAGAATAAAACATGGTTACATAGTAAAGTGTGAGCACCATGCAGAGATAAAGAGAAAATTTATATTAGCATTGAAATGCAGAGGAAATATCTTTGTACTTCACATTAAAGTTATTAAGGATTTGACTAAGGATGGAATATGGTAATTAAAAATTTAAATATATTACAAATTTAAAAGTCTGTATGTGTATAATATTATGCATGTTCAGTTGAAAATACATTAGTAAAAATTAATGATTTTAGGATTTTAAAAAATTTTAATCATATTTGAAAAGTTATCTCCTGTTTATCTAATTAGGTGTTTTTCCATAGTTGTTATTTATGTCCCTGGAGGTATTTTAGTTGAACTTTATGAGGTGGGAATATATGGACTGTGTGTTTCCTATTTATCTTTATAGAGCTATTTATTGTCTAATTTTATCCTGGCACATAGCAAGGATTTCATTTTAAATTTTCAGAAAAATTCAATTATTTTGTATTAGTAAATGAATGAGAGAAAATACTCAATTTTGAGAAAAGATTTTTAAAACGTCATTTGTCATAAATAAGCTGAATATGCCATTTGTAGTTGCTCTTAGTAAGTAGACTAAATCATTAGCTTAAACTTCAGACTCCCTCTGTTTGGCCCGTTGACTAATTTCATGAACCAATTCAGTTTTTTTTAGTTTAATTTTATTTATTAAAAAATCTTAAAACACATCTTAAGTGTTCAGTCTTAATGTCAGGGGAAACTTCAGACTGATCTAAACGAAAGAGGAGGCTTTTCCAAACAATGCTCAAACACCAGACTGAGGAGAAATATTAACCAGCTTTCACCAAAATTCTATCTGAAGCCATGATCTTGTATCAAAGCAGCTTTTTGCTTAAGAGGTAATACATAGTTGAACGTAGTATATACTTCCTCACACTGTATCATAAAATTCCTTTCCATTCTATCAGTTAAACTCCCAATCCTGTTTTCATCCGGCACAAAAAATGTGTAACCTTTCCACAATTGACAAAACATAATATATCATTGTATCTGATACCAGTTACACAAATTCTAAAACATAGGTTGAAGACATTTTTGTATTTCAATTTATAGAAGCTAAAAACTAAGGTATTTATTTTCCATGAATTAATCATGATCATTTCAAATAATGCTCTTTTGATCTTGATTTCTTTGCTGTGATTTTTGGGTGAGGGTAATATTATGGTATGACTCCTTGTTTATGCCTCCTTTTCACTCATCTTCCCCAAAGGTTTCATTTAAAGCCTCAAGGACAGTTAATTTCAAGTTTACCATTCAACCTGGTCTTCATCCCAAATGGTGGTCTTTTGTTACCCAGCCTTTCTCAGATTCTTATTCCTTGACCATCCTATTTATGCCTTTATGCTCTCAAGGCTCATTCTTTCTTAGATCTACTACCTCCATAATGTTCTCATGGTGCTCCAGGAATCTTTCTATTGCAACAAGCTCCCATGCATCATTACCTACACTTCCATACCCTACGGAAGAATAGTACCTCCTAGTTGCATTCCTTTCCCTGTAGATTGCTCAGGTGGAGGCTGATCAAAGATCTGGGAGATGACACTGACATTCCCTTGGATCTCCAAGGCTACTTTCAAGTTATTACTCTTCTTCCCTAGCACAAAGTCCCTTATTTCTGTGAGGTTTATGCCATGTGGATACTTTTTCGTCTTTTTTGTCTTTCTTTACCAAGCTCTAGGCAAATTCTTCATTTTGCTGAGGACAGTGACGACTAGTTCAAATTTTAATTATGACTCAAATCATTCAAAATTTCAACGCTCTAGTTTTTAAATTTTATTTTTATTACTTTTACATGCAGCCTCAATTTGCAGTCTATAATCAGATATTTTCATGATTGCTTTCAATTTTGCTACTTTTTAATTCTTACATTCCTATATTCCATGCCTTGATTTTTTTTTTTTTTAGTAGAGACGGGGTTTCACCGTGTTAGCCAGGATGGTCTCAATCTCCTGACCTCGTGATCCGCCCATCTCGGCCTCCCAAAGTGCTGGGATTACAGGCGTGAGCCACCGCACCCGGTCTGCTTTGATATTTTTACTATTCTTTCTATTATTCTTTCATTACTTTGTTCTCATGGTAATCTTTTAAAATTTATCATAGAGATGTCTGATTGTAGACTTGCCCTTATCAATGTATAAATTCATCCTCATTTTAAAAAATGACAGAGAAAATGGATGTATTTACCTTTGGACGTATGCATACACTGTGGAAAGACTAACTCTAGCTAATTAACATATGCATTACTTCAGATAGCTATCATTTTTGTGGCGTGAATACTTTATATCTACTCTCTTGGTATTTTCAAGAATACAATAGGATTATTAACTATAGTCACCATGTTGTATAATAGACCTCTTGAGCTTATTCCTAAGAAGAATCTGCACAGCAAAGGAGACAATCAACAGTGAAGAGACAACTTACCTACAAAATAAAAAAAATACCCCTGAAAACTATACATTTGATAATGGGTTAATATCCAAAATATATAAGGAACTCAACTCAATAGCAACAAAACAAATAACTCAGTTTTAAAAATGGGCAAAAGACCTTAATAGACATTTATTAAAAGGAGACATACAAATGCCCAACATCCTCATTATTTAGAGGGAATCCTTAGAAAAAAATAATAATTTTGTAAAGGGCATAATTAAGCAAACAACCACTTAATTTGTCGTTGATTTAAAAAAAAAAAGCACACCCATTCTAGCAGACCCCATCAGTGCTATGTCCAAATGCCCTCGGATTTTTTTTTTTTTGAAGGAATCAATATTTATTAGGTTTATACTGTAAAGAAGACACTTGGCATAATGGTCTCCTTATTCTTCACAATAATCCTTTAAGTACTCTATCTCTATTTTTAAATTATTATACCTTAAGTTATGGGATATGTGTGCAGAACGTGCAGTTTTGTTACATAGGTATACACTTTCTATGGTGGTTTGCTGCACCCATCAACCTGTCGTCTACATTAGGTATTTCTCCTAATGCTATCCCTCCCCTAGCCCCCACCCCCCAGTAGGCCTTGGTGTGTGATGTTTCCCTCCCTGTGTCCATGCGTTCTCATTGTTCAACTCCTACTTATGAGTGAGAACATGCAGTGTTTTGTTTTCTGTTCCTCTGTTAGTTTGCTGAGAATGATGGTTTCCAGCTTCATCCATGTCCCTACAAAGGACATGAACTCATCCTTTTTATAGCTGTATCATATTCCATGGTGTATATGTGCCACATTTCCTTTATCCAGTCCATCATTGATGGGCATTTGGGTTGGTTCCAAGTCTTTGCTATTGTGAGCAGTGCTGCAGTAAACATACCTGTGCATGTGTCTTTATAGTAGAACGATTTATAATCCTTTGGGTGTATACCCAGTAATGGGATCCCTTGGTCAAATGATATTTCTGGTTCTAGATCCTTGAGGAATCACCACACTGTCTTCCACAATGGTTGAACTAATTTACACTCCCACCAACAGTGTAAAAGTATTCCTATTTCTCCACATCCTCTCCAGCATCTGTTGTTTCCTGACTTTAATGATTGCCATTCTAACTGACGTGAGATGGTATCTCATTGTGGTTTTGATTTGCATTTCTCTAATGACCAGTGATGATGAACTTTTTTTATACGTTTGTTGACTGCATAAATGTCTTCTTTTGAGAAGTGTCTGTTTATCCTTCACCCACTTTTTGATGGAGTTGTTTTTTTCTTGTAAATTTGCTTAAGTTCCTTGTAGATTCTGGATATTATCCTTTTGTCAGATGGATAGATTGCAAAAATTTTCTCCTGTTCTGTAGGTTGCCTGTTCACTCTGATGGTAGTTTCTTTTGCTGTGCAGAAGCTCTTTGGTTTAATTAGATCTCGTTGCCCAAAATCTCTTTAAGCTGATAAGCAACTTCAGCAAAGTCTCAGGATACAAAATCAGTGTGCAAAATTACAAGCATTCCTATACACCAATAACAGACAAACAGAGCCAAATCATGAATGAACTCCTATTCACAATTGCTACAAAGAGAATAAAATACCTAGGAATACAATTTACAAAGGATTCTATTTTTATATGTGTCAAAATATTTGGCAGAGAAAAACATATTCAGAGAAGTCTTGTCCCTACATCCTTTGGTATCCCAGCGAATAGAAAGTCTCCACATTATGACAATTACTAGCATCTTATAATTTTAGATAAATACACAACTTCAGAATTAAGTTTTACTCTAAATGTTATATGTTATGTAGCAAACATTAGTTCATAGTATTTAATACTGCAACCTATAGAAAAATAAGAATGATTATTGCAAAAGTACCATAATTTTCAGTTTGAAAGGAACTTCAGGCCAGCTTCTGTGCCCCTGCCTTTCTCTCCTGTTCAACGAGTGTACGGAAGCCTAAACTTTCCATGGTTAGGAAGTTGTTAAATAATCGTGAAGTGAAGAAACACAAGGAGGTGATGCTAGATTAAAATCCTTTGGTTACTTATTTAAATATGTATTTCAGTAAAATATTTAAACAATTCTATATATACATTAACAAAAGCCTTTACATTTAGTGTAATGTTTTTCTCTATTGTAATACAATACACATGAGGGAAATTGTTTCATTAATACTCGGTTCAATAGATTTTTATATACCATACGCAATCAAATAACAGCACTTAGATCAAGAAACAGAACACTGCCAGCAGTCCAAAACTCTCTCCAGCCTCCTCTCACTCACTACTCTACAGGGATTGGTTTGTTTTTGTGCATAATAAATATGGACTAATAAAGTCTGAGCTCTTTTTGTATCTGGCCTATTTTGCTTAAAGTTATATATATGAGACTCCTTCACACTCTTGCACACAGTTGAAGTCTATTCTCATTGCTATGAAGTATTCTATTATGTGAACATATCACTAGTGATTTATGCTACTATTGGGCACTTGGGTTGTTTCCATATTTTGACTATTAAAATGATGCTATTATGTCCATGATAGTTCATGTCTTTTGGGGTCAAAGGGCAGGTATAATTTGGCTTTAGGAGACCTGCCAAATGGTTTTCCAGAGTAGTTGAATGATACAACCTTCTTTTGCAAGTAACATTCTTGTAAAAGTTTGTTACTATTTTTCTTCTTAATCTTTAGACATATTTCATTATAAATTAACTTTATTTTCAAGATGACTCATGAATTTGAATATTTTTACATACTTATTGCCTATTTGAATTAAAATTTCATACATATGAAACAAAAATAATTTGGTATAAATACACATAATACACAGAGTTAAGATTCCTACTTTAAGACAATACTATTTTTCTGTCTTTTTTTTTTCTTTTAAATGCACTTTATTTTTTTAGAGCAGTTTTAGGTTCACAGAAAGACTGAGCAGAAAGTACAGAGTTTCCACATATCCCTTACCCCCACACTCTCGCAGCCTCCTTCGCTATCAACATCCTGCCCCAGAGTGGTTCATTTGTTACAACTGATGAACCTACAATGCCACATCTTCACCCAAACTCCATAGTTTACATTAGGATTTACTTCCTGTGATTACATTAGGGTTTACTTCCTGTAATTACATTAGGGTTTACTTCCTGTAATGCACATTCCATTAGTTTTGACAATTGCGTAATGACTTACATATATGATTACAGTATCATATAGAATATTTTCGCTGCCCTAAATGCCTCTATATTTTATCTGTTCATCCCTCCCTCTCCTCAAACTCCTGGCAACCACTGATCTCTCTCTCTCTCTCTCTCTCTCTCTCTATCTATCTATCTATATATATTTGCACACACGTACACATATATATACATACATATGTGTACGTGTGTGCAAATATATATATCCTCTCTCTATATATATGTGTGTGTATATATATATCTATATATATAGAGAGAGGATATATAATATGGATAAATATATAAAAATATATATACACATATATATGTATATATATATATAGAGAGAGAGAGAGAGAGAGAGAGAGAATTTTAGCTCCATTGTTGTTGTCCACACTATATTCATGTTATTTTAAATTTCAGAGTACATGTGCAGGATATGTTACACAGGTAAACATGTGCCATGGTAGATATTAAGCCTGGCATGCATAGCTATTTTTCCTGATGCTCTGCCCCACCCCCTGCCCTCCCCGAGAGGCCCCAATGTGTGTTGTTCCCCTCCCTGTGTCCATGTGTCCTCACTGTTCAGCTCCCACTTATAAGTGAGAACATGCGGTATTTGGTTTTCCATTCCTGTGTTAGTTTGCCAAGGATAATGGCTTCTGGCTTCATCCGTGTTCCTGCAAAGGACGTGATCTCCTTCCTTTTTACAGCTACATAGTATCCCATGGTACATATGTACCACATTTTCTTTATCCAGTCTATTATTGATGGGTATTTGGGGTGATTCCATGTCTTTGCTATTTTGAATAGTGCTGCAACAAACATACATGTGCATGTACCTTTATAATGTAATGATTTATATTCCTTTGGGTATATACACAGTAATATGATTGCTGAGTCAAATGATATTTCTGGTTCTAAATCTGTGAGGAATTGCCAAACTCTCTTCCACAATGAGCTAATTTACATTCTCATCAATAGTGTAAAAGTGTTCCTATTTCTCCACAACCTCGCCAGCATCTGTTATTTCTTGACTTTTTAATAATCACCATTTTGTCTGGCATGAGATGGTATCTCGCCGAGGTTTTGACTTGCATTTCTGTAATGATCAGTAATGTTGAGCTTTTTTTCATATGTTCGTTGGCTGCATGTATCTCTTCTTCTGAGAAGTGTCTGTTTATGTCCTTTTCCCACATTTTAATGGATTTATTTTTCATGTAAATTTGCTTAAGTTCCTTGTAGATTCTGGATATTAGATCTTTGTCAGGTGGATTGATTGCAAAAATATTCTCCCATTCTGTAGGTTGTCTGTTCACTCTGATGATAGTTTCTTTTGCTGCGCGGAAGCTTTTTAGTTTAATTAGATCCCATTTGTCATTTTTTGCTTTTGTTGCAATTGCTTTTCGTGATTTCAACATAAAATCTTTGACCATGCCTTTGTCCTGAAGGATATTGCCTTGAGAGTCTTCTAGGATTTTCCTTTTCCAGAATATCATACAGTTGAAATCATATACTATGTAGTCTTCAGATTGGCTTCTTTTACTTAGTAATATGCATTTAAGATTCCTCCATGTTTTTTTATGACTTGATAGCTAATTTCTTTTTAGCACTGAATAATATTCTATTCTCTGGATATATCATACTTTATTTAACCATTCCCCTACTAACTGAAGGATGTCTTGTTTGCTTCCAAGTTTTGGTACCTATGAATAAAGGTGCTACAAACATCCATGCACAGGTTTTTGTGTGAACATAAGTTTTCAACTCATTTGGGTAAATAGTAAGGAATGTGATTGCTGGATCATATATAAAGAATATGTTTAGTTTTCTAAGAAATTGTCAAACTGTGTTCCAAAGTTTCTGTACCATTTTGCATTCCCACCAGCAATGAATAAGAATTTCTGTTGCTGTACATCCTTTCCAGTGTTTGGTATTGTCAGTGTTCTGGATTTTGGTAATTCTAACAGGCATGTCATAGATATCATTGTCTTAATTTGCATTTCACTACAGTCATAGATGTTTAGCGTCTTTTCATATGCTTATTGATTATTCATATATCTTCCATGGTGAAGTATCTATTCAAGTCTTTTAGGCTAATTTTTAATTGGGCTATTTGTTTACTTATTGTTGAGCTTTAAGTGTTCTTTGTATATTTTGAATAAAAGTCCTTAATCTGATGTGTCTTTTATAAATATTTTCTTCCTGTCTGTGGCTTTTCTTCTTATTCCTTTGCCAGTGTGTTTTACAGAATACAAGTTTTTAATTTTAATGAAGTCCAATGAAGTCCAGGGTATCGATTATTTATTTCATGGATCATGCCTTTGATCCTGAAAGTCATTGCCATGTCCCAAATTATCTCTGTTTTCTTCTATGTTGCTTTCTAGGAATTATAGTTTTGCATTTTTATTTTTTTCTGAGAGGGAGTCTCACTCTGTTGCCCAGGCTGGAGTGCAGTGGCACAATTGCGGCTCACTGCAAGCTCTGCCTCCTGGGTTCAAGTGATTCTTCTGCCTCAGCATTGAGTAGCTGGGATTACAGGTGTGTGCCACCACGCCAAACTTTTTTTGGGGTATTTTTAGTAGAGACGGGGTTTCACCATGTTGGTCAAGCTGGTCTCGAGCTCCTGACCTCAGGGGATCCACCTGCCTCGGCCTCGCAAAGTGCTGGGATTACAGGAGTGAGCCACCACACCCAGCCTAGTTTTACATTTTAAATTTAGGTCTGGATCCATTATGAGTTAATTTTTATGAAAGGTATAATAAGGTCTATGTCTAGATTTATTGTTTTGAATGTGGATATCAAGTTCCAACTCTATTATTGAAAAGGCTATCTTTTCTCCATTGGATTGCTTTTGCTTCTTTTTCAAAGATCAGTTAACTATATTTATGTGGATCTATTTCTGGGCTTTCTATTCTTTTCCATTGACCAATTTCTTCTTTCACCAATACCGCAGTGTGCTGATTACTGTAGCTTTATAGTAAGTCTTGAAGTCTGTTAGTGTCAGTACTCTGACTTTGTTCTTCTTCAATATTGTGTTGGCTACTCTGGGTCTCCTGCTTCTTCTGTGAATTTTAAAATCAGATTGTTAATATCCACAAAATAACTTGCTGGGATTTTGACTGAGATCACATTGAATCGATAGATAAAGTTAGGAAGAACTAACATCTTGACAATATTCAGTATTCTTATTCATTAACATTTATTTATTTAGTTCTGTTATTACTTTCTTTATTCTTAACAAGACAATTGATTAAAACTACTTCAATAATTAATATTATAAAGATGAAGTGAAATAAGCATTCCTCTGAGAAATGTTAAATATAAACATAATGAATGTGCAAATATATATTTTTATTACATCAACTGTGACAGAATTGGTTAAAGTTGTATTTGACTATGTATAACAGAGTTTATGATACTCAGGACTTGGTTTTCTCATAAACAATATTTCAGAGCCACAAGGAATTGTGACAAATCACAATCACTACATTTGCCACAAGACAATTTTAGCTCCATTGTTGTTTTCCATACTATGAAGAATGGTCAAGCCATTGGGGTAGTTTGGATCAAAAAAAAAAATTCAGATTTTCTGGAGGTTTCTACTGTGTTTTAAATAGTATCTTCCTAATTAATAGTGATTTTTAAAAAAATTTTTCTTGCAGGCTTACAGCATACAATGATAAATCATGACTATCACATTAGAAAACACTTTCATTGTTTTGCCCAGTGTTGCTTTGTTTTATTCTTTTTTAATCATATTAGAAATTATTGTATACAATAAAAAGAGATGAAACTATATAGAGATCTCTTGCATATGAGTTGAAACTTTTGTGACTCTGTTTAGAAATACAAAATTGAATTTATTCTTGACCAGAAGTAACATCTGTCTATTTCTTCTTGTTTTTACATATATTTTATACATCTGATTATTATTCTGTCTTATAGACGAATAAATTGAAACTGAGAGAAGTTAAAAGCAAGCTGTCTTAACACAACTGGTAAACCTTAGAGCTGGGTTTGGAGTCCAAGCCTGCTAACTCCCAAGCCTAAGCCTTTAATTTTGCACTGCTTCCTGGACCAGAAACTTGAATTCTTTTAGTGAAATGGGAATGTGAGTGAATATCAGCCAGTGATGAAAGGCTACTTGCTTTGTTTATTCAATGAATATATTTAACATTAGGAAAAAAACAAACAAACAAAAAACAACAACCCAGATAGCAAAATTATTCCTGAAGTGATCGAAGTTTTTCTGTAACCCAGATTAAGAGCCATTTTTACATCTTTACAATATGATATGATATCGCCCATAGCCTTTATTCTCCACAAGCAACACAGGTGTGGGAGTCAATATGGGTTCAAATCAGAGCTGTGGAATATTGGATAAATTATCTAACATCTCTGAAGTACCTTATCTGAGAAAATGTATGGGATAATAATATTTAATAGGATCATGAAAATATAAATAAGATATACAGTTTTTGACACCCAAAAAACATTTAAATAATTTCAATCTCCTATTCCCTGCAAAAGTAATATGTATTATATTTTAAATACAATAAAATCAATTGTTTGAGAAATTTAGATGGGCATCTGTAAACATTACATTACGATTGGGAATCATTGTCCTGCAAAAACAATATATTTGATAGATTCAGTTAAAAAAGTATTTTGGGCCAGGCACAGTGGCTCACGCTGTAATCCCAGCACTTTGGGAAGCCGAGGTGGGCAGATTGCAAGGTGAGGAGTTCAAGACCAGCCTGGCCAATATGGTGAAACCCCGTCTCTACTAAAAGTGTGAAAATTAGCTGGACGTGGTGGCATGGGCCTGTAGTCCCAGCTACTCGGGAGGCTGAGGCAGAAGAATCGCTTGAACCTGGGAGGCAGTGGTTGCAGTGAGCCAAGATCGTGCCACTGCACTCTAGCCTGGGTACCAGAGTGAGACTCCCTCTAAAAAAAAAAAAAAAAAAAAAAAAAAAGGTATTTTGATGTCAGTTGAATCAGGAAATTAACTAGATGGTTAGAATGTTACTTTCCATTTTTATAATTTAGAAACAACACTTAACCAAATATATTTTAGAAAATTTGATTCTGTCAATAAAGATGTTCTTTGAAACCAACGAGAACAAAGACACAACATACCAGAATCTCTGGGACACATTCAAAGCAGTGTGTAGAGGGAAATTTATAGCACTAAATGCCCACAAGAGAAAGCAGGAAAGATCCAAAATTGACACCCTAACATCACAATTAAAAGAACTAGAAAAGCAAGAGCAAACACATTCAAAAGCTAGCAGAAGGCTAGAAATAACTAAAATCAGAGCAGAACTGAAGGAAATAGAGACACAAAAAACCCTTCAAAAAATTAATGAATCCAGGAGCTGGTTTTTTGAAAAGGTCAACAAAATTGATGGACTGCTAGCAAGACTAATAAAGAAGAAAAGAGAGAAGAATCAAATAGATGCAATAAAAAACGAAAAAGGGGATATCACCACCGATCCCACAGAAATACCATCTACCATCAGAGAATACTACAAACACCTCTATGCAAATAAACTAGAAAATCTAGAAGAAATGGATAAATTCCTTGACAAATACACCCTCCCAAGACTAAACCAGGAAGAAGTTGAATCTCTGAATAGACCAATAACAGGTTCTGAAATTGTGGCAATAATCAATAGCTTACCAACCAAAAAGAGTCCAGGACCTGATGGATTCACAGCTGAATTCTACCAGAGGTACAAGGAGGAACTGGTACCATTCCTTCTGAAACTATTCCAATCAATAGAAAAAGAGGGAATCCTCCCTAACACATTTTATGAAGCCAGCATCATCCTGATACCAAAACCTGGCAGAGACATAACCAAAAAAGAGAATTTCAGACCAATATCCTTGATGAACATTGATGCAAAAATCCTCAATAAAATACTGGCAAACCGAATCCAGCAGCACATCAAAAAGCTTATCCACCATGATCAAGTGGGCTTCATCCCTGGGATGCAAGGCTGGTTCAACATACGCAAATCAATAAATGTAATCCAGCATATAAACAGAACCAAAGACAAAAACCACATGATTATCTCAATAGATGCAGAAAAGGCCTTTGACAAAATTCAACAACCCTTCATGCTAAAAACTCTCAGTAAATTAGGTATTGATGGGACGTATCTCAAAATAATAAGAGCTATCTATGACAAACCCACAGCCAATATCATACTGAATGGGCAAAAACTGGAAGCATTCCCTCTGAAAACTGGCACAAGACAGGGATGCCCTCTCTCACCGCTCCTTTTCAACATAGTGTTGGAAGTTCTGGCCAGGGCAATCAGGCAGGAGAAGGAAATAAAGGGTATTCAATTAGGAAAAGAGGAAGTCAAATTGTCCCTGTTTGCAGATGACATGATTGTATATCTAGAAAACCCCATTGTCTCAGCCCAAAATCTCCTTCAGCTGATTAGCAACTTCAGCAAAGTCTCAGGATACAAAATTAATGTACAAAAATCACAAGCATTCTTGTACACCAATAACAGACAAACAGAGAGCCAAATCATGAGTGAACTCCCATTCACAATTGCTTCAAAGAGAATAAAATACCTAGGAATCCAACTTACAAGGGATGTAAAGGACCTCTTCAAGGAGAACTACAAACCACTGCTCAATGAAATAAAAGAGGATACAAACAAATGGAAGAACATTCCATGCTCATGGGTTGGAAGAATCAATATCGTGAAAATGGCCATACTGCCCAAGGTAATTTATAGATTCAATGCCATCCCCATCAAGCTACCAATGACTTTCTTCACAGAATTGGAAAAAACTACTTTAAAGTTCATATGGAACCAAAAAAGAGCCCGCATCGCCAAGTCAATCCTAAACCAAAAGAACAAAGCTGGAGGCATCACGCTACCTGACTTTAAACTATACTACAAGGCTACAGTAACCAAAACAGCATGGTACTGGTACCACAACAGAGACATAGATCAATGGAACAGAACAGAGCCCTCAGAAATGATGCCGCATAT
>NW_026652277.1:121625501-121841543 GCF_009828535.3 Hylobates moloch | reverse complement strand
CCATCAAAAAGTGGGCGAAGGACATGAATAGACACTTCTCAAAAGAAGACATTTATGCAGCCAAAAAACACATGCAAAAATGCTCATCATCACTGGCCATCAGAGAAATGCAAATCAAAACCACAGTGAGATACCATCTCACACCAGTTAGAATGGCCATCATTAAAAAATCAGGAAACAACAGGTGCTGGAGAGGATGTGGAGAAATAGGAACACTTTTACACTGTTGGTGGTACTGTAAACTAGTTCAACCATTGTGGAAGTCAGTGTGGCGATTCCTCAGGGATCTCGAACTAGAAATACCATTTGACCCAGCCATCCCATTACTGGGTATATACCCAAAGGACTATAAATCATGCTGCTATAAAGACACATGCACACGTATGTTTATTGCGGCACTATTCACAATAGCACAGAGTTGGAACCAACCCAAATGTCCAACAACAATAGACTGGATTAAGAAAATGTGGCACATATACACCATGGAATACTATGCAGCCATAAAAAATGATGAGTTCGTGTCCTTTGTAGGGACATGGATGAAACTGGAAAACATCATTCTCAGTAAACTATCGCAAGGACAAAAAACCAAACACCGCATGTTCTCACTCATAGGTGGGAATTGAACAATGAGAACTCATGGACACAGGAAGGGGAACATCACACTCCGGGGACTGTTGTGGGGTTGGGGGAGGGGGGAGGGACAGCATTAGGAGATACACCTAATGCTAAATGACGAGTTAATGGGTGCAGGAAATCAACATGGCACATGGATACATATGTAACAAACCTGCACATTGTGCACATGTACCCTAAAACCCTAAAGTATAATAAAAAAAAAAAAAAGAAAAGAAAATTTGATTCTGTCACAGAGGACAAAATCTTGATAGTATGCACAGGCAGATAGTCCTCCCAGTTATGTCACAAAACATTCTTGATACAATTTGAAAATTCTGAGTCAGCATGCTCATCAAGGTATTATATAACTTAAAAACTCACTAGGATTTTGTGATAAAAGCCTTAGACATTGACTGTTTTTATTACTTATTTCACTTCGGTTGAGCTACACAGATAATTTATTTTCTTCTCACTCAAAACTTGACCTAAATGTCTTTACACATGTTCATTGCGATGAAGAGATGTGAAGAACTTACTATATTAAGTCAACTGCTATACTGAAATAACAATGTAAATTAAATAATATTATAGGTATTTATTGAAGTTGGACCTATTTAGTTTTTCTAAGAATAATTTTTAATGCTTCCTTTGCTGTGAAGTAACATGTTTTTACATTTTGGTAGGAAACAGAACAGATGGTTATTCTTTCTCTGGTTGATTTTCCCTTTGGTACCTTGACTCTGTCCTTGAAAAGAGCTTGCATTTTTTCCACCTTGCCACCTCATAATAACAGTTTCAAGTCCACAAAATCTGGAGAGAATATATTGATATAAAACACGAGAAAAGGAATAAAATGAGTAAAATACATAAGACTTTAAAAATGACATTCAGATTATTTTCTGGTCAACATGACACCTATATTTCCCAAGATATCTCTGATTATTTCTTTGAAATTCATATTATTAAACAAAAATTCAAAATAATATATAAAAGTTGTTCTGTTCAAAGTTAAATCAGAAATTGGATTTGCCATTTATTCCCTTTTATTAGATACCATTTTCTCCTAATAATTGAAAAATAGGCTTCTGATATACACTTATCCCTTTGCAATATTTTCTAAATACTGAGAGAAAAATAATTTTATATATGTCACTTAATATTTTCAAATGTCAGTATAAATAATTATTATATTTTCATGGGGAAAATGGGTTGACCATTTTGACCTTAATTAGCCAGCCAGGACAGTTTTACTTGACTTTTAATCTTAGCTGACTTAATAAGACAAGATAGTAAAAAAAAATCAATATATGTATTTATAATAAAAGTAGTATGATAACATTAACTTTTAAAACTTTGCATCAAAAAATTTAAAGGTCTTAAAAATTACAGATTTGGGTTCTTGATTAGATTAAATTTCAAAGAGAGCCGCTCTAGAACCCAACTGTATAATTTTATTGCAGCTACCACCTCACCTTTTCAATGTACATATGTCTGTGATGAAAGACCATTGTTCCATTAGGTACAGATCAGTGCTTCTTCCATCTCAAACTTATTTAGTCCTGCAAATAAAACTCAGAAATGCAGATAGTGTGGCCAAAATGCCCTTAGTTTATTGACATTCCCAGTGGAAGTCTACTGTTGAAACGATTTCTTAGCTAACTCTTGATATATTCTGCAAACCATGAAAATATGTTGAGAAGTGGTCTGTGCACAGCAGAGAAATGGGAGATGCAGCTTACTGGAATTACTTTAATGACAGGTGACTGCAGGGGCTTGGCACAGTGGAATTTTGATGTGCACAAAAATAGATCTGATGTGCACATTATTATTCCTAAATACTGCTTCTTTATGAAAAATGATATCAGATCATGTTTCTAGGAATGTGTAAGTGAACAGAATAATGATTCCACACAGCTACTGTGAATTCTTGCAATATATGTCAGGAAATAACTGCTACAGAGCTTTAAGCAATTAAGAGATTTATTTTCTAAGGTGAGTATTTTTCTTTTCTAGTCAGATCAGACATATTAAAAATGAGATTGGCAGCATGTTCGTTCGTATGAACTTT
Source organism: Hylobates moloch (assembly GCF_009828535.3). NCBI lineage: Eukaryota > Metazoa > Chordata > Mammalia > Primates > Hylobatidae > Hylobates > Hylobates moloch. The sequence goes on along the minus strand of NW_026652277.1, from coordinate 121,838,857 downwards.
ATGTGTTCTTGTTATGCATGGTCCCATAAAAATATGCACTGGGGAAAGACATTACAACCTCAATTCCTTGTAAAGACAGCAGGACTTAATGGGCCCGAAAGCAGGTGTGCAATCCAAGGAGAAATTGCTCTGTAACAGTGCAGTACCGCAGTTGGGCAGAATCATGGTTTTGTTTTCCTTTCTGATATCATTGCAAGCATATTTTGATGCTTTCTATAAAATTATGCCTAATGATCCACATTTTGAGTTGTGTCAGGATATGTTATTAACAATATATCAAGCCACTACCCTAGCCAGTGAAGCTATTTTGTAATACTCAGTGTAGGAAGGCAGGCACAATGTGTGTTTTATGGAGTAATTATAGCAGTAGTGCTGTATGTGGTATGTTTTAAAAGGTATTATATTACTCCCAGTGTATACCAATATTTAGAAATGTATTATGCGCTTGTAGAGTTTTAAGTACAATTTAAGATATGTCCATTGAAAATAATTTTTTGTTACTTAGGAAAACTGTATTTTCAGAAATACAGTGCCATTCATATTTCTAGTAGTTGAAAAATTTAATTCAGATTGTTTTAAATAAAAAATATTTTATTATTATAATTCTGTATCCAATATGTGAACATAAAAACATTATAATTAAGACCAGGTTTTGATAGTTACACGATGGTTATGAAAATAGTATGGCTATAATGTTATGGGAAAAATTTCCAGAAGTAACAGGTTAAACTCAGTAGCATTACTTTATTACTATACATTTTAATTTTGCTGGCCAAACTCCATAAAACTCTAATAATCAGAACAATGCAAGTTTAAACAATAGAATGTCCTTTTAAACCAAAATTCTGGCAATTCAAACTGTTTGTAATAAACAGTGTCAATGAAGGTGTGCTGTTGAAATAAAAAATGTCAATTTTTGACATAGCTACTGGGAGAAAGATACATCAATATGGTTTTCTCTGGAGGGAAATTTGGCAAATAAGCAAAATTTCTATAATATTTTTACTTTTTACTAAATCAATAAACTTTAAGAATTACCCTGAAAAAAATTAAAAATGCATGTGAAGATTTAATTTCCAAAATGCAAATCACCATGCTATTTATACATTTACAGTTGGAAAGAACTCAAGTGCCCAATAACTGGGGATTGGTGAAACAAATTATGGTATATTCATCTACTGGATATTCTACAGTCATCAAACTTGCATTTTATAGCACATTAATATGATATTGGAAAATAGTTATTATTGTATATGCAATAGATGTATAAGCAAGTAAAAATCACTATATCACCACATTAATCTATGTATGTATTAATGGATAAAAAGCATATAGTAAATATTCAGATTAGTTACATTTAAGGATTAAAGTTAGGAATGTTATTTTATTGTGTTTATTATTTTTGAGTGTTCAAAATTCTACAGTGAATTCATATTGCTTTTACAATAAGAAAAATCTTATTTAAAAATTTAAAGACATGAAAGTAATCAATAGTAATAGTAGTAATTCTTTTTCTAAAACTTAAACTACATTAACTTATCAAAATTTCATGATGAAGCTCAATGACCTTTATGAACATTCAAATAAGTTTACACAAATAGCATAAGGAAATAGTAATGTTCTATTAATACCTCCCACTCTCTTCATGAAGCCATCTTCGACCCCTTAACCCTTAATTAGTTGTCTCTTCTATGTCTTCTAACACTCTTTTGTGTACTCCTATCTTGGTGTTTGACACAGTCTACTGAAATTGAACCATTTCTGGTCAGCCTCTCCAACTAAACCATTAGTTCTAAAGGGCAGGGATCATGTAATGTATGCTGTTGGTTTTTCAAAAAAATTTCAGTGCTTAGAGCATAGCATCTACTTAAAACCACATGCTGAGCAATTAATCATTGCAATTCACTAAATAATTTTTGAATTAGTTGTGCTAATAGGGATTTTGAATATCTAATTTCATTGCTGTTGTCTTGAAGAACACATATTCAGAAGTCCTGAGAAAGAGAGAATAAAAAAGGGCAGCAATCAAAGAGAACTACCAATGATCAAGGTTTATTTTCTAAATCTGTACATTATGTTTCAGCCACACTGACTCTATTTTAATCCTTAATATATTATCACTTATAATCTAAACAGAAGCAGAAAAAGCAGGTGCAAAAATTAAACATTAATTTATCATAAAAACCTTCAGCAAATTAGGAAGAGAAGAGAAATTCCCCGATTTGACATAGTATATTTACAAAAAACCTATAATTAACATCATACTTAACAGTGGAAGACTGAACAATATTGTCTTAAGATTAGAGACAAGGCAGGGATATCTACTATTACCAAACCTATTTATTGTATTGAATATCTTATGTAATAAGACAAGGCAAAAAAATCTAAGTATATAGAGATTAAAAAGAGAGCAATAAAACAAATTCTATTTGTAGAAGTCATAATTGATTACAAAGCAAGTCCTTAAGAATTTACAAAAAAGTTCCTTACAGTAATACGTTTACAACATCTTAGAACACAAAATTAATATACAAAAATCAATTTTAAAACAGTACCATTTAGGAGTGTGACATCAGCAGATGGTAGAATAGGAAGTTACAGCTTTGTTCTCCTAGAGAAAACAAATTTGACAACCATCCATGAATCACAGTATCTTCATGAGAGCTCCAGAATCCAGGTGACAGATTATAAAATCCAGGTGGAGCACAGAGATAAGAAAAGACATATTAAAGAGGTTAGGAAAGACAGTTTCACTTTACCCAATCACTGGTTCCCAAAACCCTTGCTATGGTTTGAATATTTGTCCCTTCTAAAACTCATGTTGAAATTTAATCCCCAATGTGGCAGTATTAAGAAGTGGAGCCTTAAAGATGTTATTGGGTCAAAGGACTCTGCCTCCATAAATGGATTCATTCATAGATTAATGAATTAATGGATTGCTATGAGGGTAGAACTGGTGACATTAGAAGAAGATGAAGAGAAACCTGAGATAGCACACTCAGTTCCCTAGCCATGTGATTCCCTGTATCACCTTGGGACTCTGCAAAGAGTACCCGCCAGCAGGAAGGCCATCAATAGATATGGTCTCTTGACCTTGGATTTCCCAGCCTTCATAATTTTAAGAAATAAATGTTATTCATTTAAAAATCACCCAGTTTCAGATATTCTGTTATGAGAAACAGAAAATGAACTCAAATAACTGTGCAGTATCAACAAAGATCCCTTCATCCTAGGAATTCTCCCATGGGGGAAAGAGAATGAAGTGAGCATCTTATCTTGTCATGGACCCTGGTCCCAGGCCCAACCTAGTGAATTGAAGTGCCAGGCCCATTCCCATGTGCCAGACTTACCCCAGGGGATCCTGGCACCAGGCCCACCCCTGCAGATCCAAGCTCCAGGACCACCTCCATGGACTCAGGTTTCAGGGAACCCAAAAGGAACAAATGCCAGGCATTCACATTCATGGACTCCAGCAGCAGGGCTGCCCTTGGAAACTGCCACTCAGCCTGCCCAGAATCTGTGGCTGTGCTGACTGGTGAGGGGCTTTGGCTGACAAAGCCGGTCAGTAAAGAATGGAAGAGGTGACTACTTTTTCAAATATACACACACCAAAGCTACAAAAATAATGAGGAATCAGAAACATGACACCACTCAAGGAATAAAAGAAACTTCTAGTAATGAACCCTAAAAATTAGAAATCTATGAACTTCCTGACAAAAAACTCAAAATGATAGAAGTATACAGTTTTTGTATGCCATTGAAGTTGTTACCAGCTCAAAATATATTTTATAACAAGAAGAAGTTTTGTGCATGTCTATAGGCAGTCACAAAAAAAAACTGAAAATGGCTATGAAAATATAAAAGTAATCAAAATATATTACTACAAAAATAAAATCATAAGGAAGACAGTAAGAAAGGCAGAAATGAAAAAGGAACTACAAAACAGACAGAAAGCAACAAAATGAAGCAGTAAGTTCTTACATGACAATAATTATTTTAAAAGTAAATGGATTAAATGGCCGAATCAAAACATGGAGTGACTGAATGGATGAAAAATAGAGCTCCAACTACATGCTGTTTACAAGAGACCCACATTAGCTTTAAGCACACACATGGCTAAAAGTAAAGGGATGAAAAAGATATTCCATGCAAATGCTAAGGAGTAGAGGTGGCTATATCCATATCAGACAAAATAGACTTGAAGTCAAACACTATCATAAGATACATAAAGTGAATACCTAATGATAAAGAATAAATTTCACACAAAGATACAATAATAATAATATATATTCACCTAACATCAGAGAACCAAATATACTAAGCAAACACTGACAGATCTGAAGGGAGAAATGGACAGCAATTCAATAATAGTAAAAGACTTCAATACCCCATTTACAATAATTGATAGTCATCCAGTCAGAAAATCAATAAGAAAACAGTAAACTTGACATTGTAGACCAAATGATGGACCTAATAAACACATACAAAACATTCAATTTAATAGAAGACAAATACATATTCTTTACAAGTGCACATAGAACATTCTTTAAGATAGAACACATGGTAGGTCTGCTAAGTTTGACAAAAGTTGAATAAAATCATCCCAAGTATCTTTTCTGACAACAAAGGAATAAAACTAGAAATCAATAACAAGAGGAAAATAGAAAAATTCACAAATACATGGAAATTAAATTACACATTCTTGAACATCTGTTGAGTCAAAGAAGAAATCAAAAGGGAAATTATGAAAAAACTCAAGATAAATTATAAAAGCACAACATACCTAAAGTTATAAAATGCAGCAAAATAGTACTAAGAGAGTTCATAGCAATAAATGCCTATATTTAAAAAAAGGACTTCAAATAAACAAGCTAATTTCACACCTCAATGAACTAGAAAAAGAAATGAAACAAATTTAGCAAGAAATAAAAGAAATAGAGAATAGAAAAATAGTAGAAGAAATGGACAAAACTAAGAGTTGGTTCTTTAAAAAGATAAGTTGACAAACCTTAGCTGGACTAGGAAAAAAAGAGAGAAGACAAAAACATATATAATCTGAAATGAAAGACAAAACATTAAAACAGATGCTATAGAAATAAAACTGATCATAAGGGACCATTATAAAGAATTGAAGCCCGCAAACTAGACAATCTATAAGAAAGAGATACATTTCTAGAAACATACAACCTATCAAGATTGAATCAGGAAGACATAAGAAGCCTAAACAGACCAGTAACAAATACAGAGATGGAATCGATAATCAGAAATCCCTCAACAAAGAAAAGCCCAGGACCAGATGGCTATATAGGTGAGTTCTACCAATCATTTAAAGAATAATGAATAACAATCCTTCTCAAATTTTTCCAAAAAACAGAAGAATGACTATTTCTTAACTCCTTGTGAGGGCAGCATCACCCTGACACTAACACCAGAAAAATACACTCTATTAGTCAGGGTTCTCTTAGAGGGACAGAACTAATAGGAGATACACACACACACACGAAGAACTTGGAATCCGATGTTCGAGGGCAAGAAGCATCCAGCATGGGAGAAAGATGTAGACTGGAGGCTAGGCCTGTCTCTCCTTTTCCCAATTTTCTGCCTGCTTTCTATTTGCTGGTAGCTGATTAGATTGTGTCCACGAGATTAAGGATGGATCTACCTTCACCAGCCCACTTCCTTAAATGTTAATCTCTTTGGGCAACACCCTCACAGACACATCCATGATCAATACTTTGTGTCCTTCAATTCAGTCAAGTTGACACTGAGTATTAACCATCACAAGTCCACCCCTTGTCAACCTGAGCCCATACACGTCTCCTGAGATCATACATAATCTTCAAATAAAGACAATGTCATAATTATGCCTAACATAATACAACTATCCTTTATACAACCAGAAATGCACCAATCCCCAACCCAAATACTCTTACATAAAGTTAACAACATTTACATGCTGATATGAACTCAATAAATCTTATATCACATGATAAAGAAGAAAGGAAATAAAATGAAGACATTTTCTTAGTGCAAGTGTATACATTCCCAGACATGTTTTTAACAGAAGAAGGAAGAAATATTCATGACAATTACAGTCCTTGTTTCTGCAGCTGGTCATGTGGTCATAGTTGGTATTGATGATTACCTTCTACTACCCATTCTCTATTTCCTTTGGCTTCAGCAAGCACCTCAGCAGGTCATGTTTTTTTTTTTTTTTTAATTCCTGGTGGAGTGACCAAAATCTTCATCCCTGAAGGGTCTGGGTCATTTGTAGTCCTACCTGGATTGGGCTGTTGTAGTTTCCCATTGACCTTAATCACAGGGCATGGTAATACTAAGGGACGCCCTAATGGCTCTCCTGTATTCCATGCATACTCTTCCTTACCTCCGTTGTGTAATAGTAAACTGATTTTATCTTGATTGTCTGGGTCAATCATCCCAGTCAACACTGTAACTCCCTTCTTAGCCTGTTGACTTAAGGTAGGAGAAGCCCAAAGTGTTCAGGTGGCAATCTTAACACCCAGTTTAATGGAATCGTTGTTGTGTCTCCTGGTGGCAGCATTCCTCCCTCTGGAACTAAGACCTCTAGGCCAGCAGCACGTAATGTCTTGGGAACAGGAAACATTTTGCTAGTGGATCACTAGGGGTGATGGTGAGTGGTGCCACTTCCACTTCTACCCCTTGATTCCTGGACCCATGAATCCTGGCTATGGGAGAAACAGTACCATATATTAGATACTGGTTCATGGCATACATGGCCTTCTGGAGAACTTTGCCCAGCCCTGCAAAGTATTGTCACCTAGATGGCATTGTACTTGTGATTTCAAAAGGCCATTCCACCATTCTATCAATCCAGCTATTTCAGGATGATGGGAAACATGGTAAGAATTCCATTACCGTGAGCCCATTGCCGCACTTCTTTAGCTGTAAAGTGAGTGTGTTTTTCAGAGGCAATGCTGTGTGGAATAACATGAGGGTGGATAAGGCATTCTGTGCATCCATGGATGGTAGTCTTGGCAGAAACATTGTGTGCAGGATAGGTAAACCCATGAGTAAGTGTCTCTTCCAGTGAGGACAAATCTCTGCCTTTTCCCTGATGGAAGAAGTCCAATATAATCAACTTGCCACCAGGTAGCTGGCTGATCACCCCAAGGAATGGTGCCATATTGAGGGCTCAGTGTTGGTCTCTGCTGCTGGCAAATTGGGCACTCAGCAGTGGCCATAGCCAGGTCAGCCTTGTTGAGTGGAAGTCCATGTTGCTGATCCCATGTGTAACCTCCATCCCTGCCACCATGGCCACATTTTCATGGGCTCATTGGGTGATGACAGAGAAGGCTGGAGAAAGAGGCTAAGTGGTGTCCAGAGAACAGGTCATTTTATCCACTCGATTATTAAAATCGAGCTGAACCATTGGCTACAACCCATGAATCAGTATATAATCGCACATCTGGCCATTTCTTTTTCCACGCAAAGTGCACAACAAGATGCTCTGCTCAAAGTTGTTCCTACTGGGAAGATTCCCTTTTACTGCTGTTCTTTAGGGATGTCCTTGAAAGGGGCTGTAGTGCTGCAGCTGTCCACTTTCAGTGGTGCCTGCATATCGTGAAGAACCATCTATAAATCAGGACCTAGCCTTCTCTTCCTCTGTCAACTGATCATAGGGAACTCCCAATGAGGCCATTGTGCAGGCTAGGAGAGAGAAGGCAGGGTTGCAGGAGTGGAGACCATGGGCATTTGAGCCACTTTTTCATGTAACTTACTTGTGCCTTCAGGACCTGGTCAAGCCCGATCACATATATGTCACTTCCATTTGATGATGAAATACTGCCGTGCATGACCCATTTTATGGCTAGATGGGTCAAAAAGCACCCAGTTCATGACAGGCAGTTCAGGTCACATGGTGACTTGATGACCCACAGTTGAAGGTTCAGTTTCTACCAAAGCCCAGTAATAGGCCAAGAGCTGTTTCTCAAAGGGAGAGTAGTTATCTGCAGAAGATGGCTGGGCCTTGCTCCAAAATCCTAGAGACCTCTGCTGCGATTCACCTTTGGGAGCCTGCCAAAGGCTCCAGATAGCATCCCTATCTGCCACTGACACCTCAAGCACCATTGGATCTGCTGGGTCATATGGCCCAAGTGACAAAGCAGCTTGCACAGCAGCCTGGACCTGTTGCAGAGCCTTCTCCTGTTCTGGACCCCACTCAAAACTGGCAGTTGATAAATGAGCTGGAGTAACACACCCAAATGAAGAATGTGTTGCCTCCAAAATCCAAATAGGCCCACTAGTTGTTGTGCCTCTTTATTGGTTGTAGGAGGGGCCAAATGCAGCAACTTATCCTTTACCTTAGAAGGAATATCTCAACAGGTCCCACACCACTGGACCCCTAGAAATTTTACTGAGGTAGAAGTTCCCTGAATTTTAGTCAGATTTATTTCCCATCCTCTGGCATGCAAATGTCTCACCAGTAAGTCCAGTGTGTTTGCTACTTCTTGCTCACTGGATCCAGCCAGCATAGTATCATCAATGTAATGGACCAGCATGATATCTTATGGAAGTGAAAAACAATCAAATTACCTCTGAATAAGATTATGACACAAAGGCAGAGAGTTGATACATTGCTGAGGTAGGACAGTAAAGGTATATTGCTGGCCTTGCCAGCTGAAGGCAAATTGCTACTGGTGGGCCTTACAGACAAAGGAGAAAAAGGCATTTCCATGTCAATGGCTGCATACCAGGTACCAGGAGGTGTGTTAATTTTCTCAAGCAATAAAATCACATCTGTACAGCAGCTACAATTGGAGTCTCCACTTGGTTAAGCTTGTGATAATCCATCATCATTCCCCAAGATCCATCTGTTTTTTGCACAGGTCAAATGGAATAATTGAACAGAGATGTGGTGGGAATCACCACCACTGAGTCTTTCAAGTCCTTGATGGTGGCACTAATCTGTGCAATCCCTCCAGGGATGCAATATAGATTTTGATTTACTATTTTTCTAGCTAGAGGCAGCGCTAGTGGCTTCCGTTTGGCCTTTCCCACCTTAATAGCCTTCCCCCCACCAGTCAGGGAGCCAATATGGGGGTTCTAACAGTTGCTAAGTATGTCTATGCCAATTATGCATTCTGGCACTCAGAAATGACCACAGGATGAGTTTGAGGACCCATTGGACCCACTGTAAGTTGGACCTGATCCAAAACTCCATTAATTACCTGACCTCCATAAGCCCTTACTTTAACTGGAGGACCGCAATAACGTTTTGGGTCCCCTGGAATCAATGTCAGCTCAGAGCCAGTGTCCAGTAGTCCCCAAATGTCTGATCATTTCCCTTTCCTCATTGCACAGTTACCATGATAAAAGTCCAGGGGTCTCCCTGGGGAAGGATTCACTGCATAAATTGTCGGTAATGCAGTGAGGTCCTTCCTCAAGGGGACCCAGCCTCCCCTTCATTCAAGGGGTTCTGAGTCTGTAAACTGGCCCAAGTCTGAAAATTGATTGAGGGGCCGTGATTCTCAGTTTTTATAATTCTAATTAGTCTTTTGTCCATTTGACCTAGAAGATTTCTGTTTGTATAAATTAAGTAGGAATGCAGTAGGATTCCTATCAATTTCACTTCTAGGAACACCGTGATTAGTTAGCCAATGCCAAAGCTCTACACGAGTCAGACTATTCTGATTGCTGCTTTGCCTCTGCTGTCTATTATGGTAGCTATGCCCACCTTGCCTTTGATGGTCGAGTGCCAATACTTGGTCCTGTCCTCTTGGGATCCAATTATTCTGATTGTATTTAAGTTTTGTAGTTGAGTGACTGTGGTTCCCTTTATTAGATCTGACATACAGAGAAGAGCAATTACAGGGCTCTTCAAAGATTCAGGTGCTGCCCTCAAAAATCTATCTCACAAGACATCGATCAACGGTATATCTTCTGGACCGTCCCAGCTGGGATGAGTAGGTCTAAAGTGACTAATCCACTCCACCATCCCAATCTCCCTAAGCCTTTTGATCCCTTCCTCTACATTAAACCAAGGGAGATCAGGCATTTCCGGCTCACTCACAGTGGGCCATCTTTTAATCCATATTTCATCTAACAAAGCAAATAAACTATTAGAACCATTTTAACTCCCTAAGGTGCAACATTAAATGCAGAGTCCCTACTTAGTGTGCCCAAATCAATAAATTCAGCCTCATCTAACTCTGTGTTTCTTCCACCATTATCCCATACCCTTAACATTTATTCCCATGCCTGTTCTCCAGGTTGCTGTTTGTATAAATTAGAGAGCTCAAACAATTATTTGAGTGTAGCACACTCCTCATGGGCCACACTCTCAACCTTACCTCTAGGGGACTGCCAGGACTTTAGTTACAGGTCTAGAAGCAAACAGAGGTTTTGGGGGCGGCTTCTGAGGAGAATCAACATTATCTTGCCTGGCAACTGCCTCAGGGGAGGCCATCACTGTTGCCTTAGGCAGTGCAGGGTTTATCTCCTCAGACGAAGGTGGAAAGGCTGATGGCAGCATGGGTTTGGGAGGGATGAGGAAGCTGTACCTTCTGGCGAAAAAGGTTCATCAGAGTTTACAAACTCCATGTCCCCAGCTTCATCAGAGTCCTTCCCACATGTCCCCATTCCAAGTTGCAGGATCCCATTCTTTTCCAATCAATGCTTTCATTTTAACAGTAGACACCTGGCAAGGCTGTGCATGCACCTTTCATTGCAGGTCAGCCACTCACATGATAAGAGCTTGTGTCTGTTTTTTCACAATTTCAGCTCTTTCTCCACAGGAGATAAGACTCTCACTCAGGGCAATCTTAGCATATTTGAGGCTCAGTATCTGATTCTGAAGCTGGGAGACAGAATCCCTGAGTTCATTATTTTCTTTCATCACTCTGTCCACTGAACTTAGGAGCAACCAACCAGCTTCATTATGTTCCTTGGTTTTCCACATATGGTCAAAGACATTACGTATAGAGTCACTGAACTCCTTACTTCTCACAAGCAGTGAATTGGGAGTGTCAAATGCATTTATTTTGCATGACTCTCTAAACAGTTTATGCCAAGGACTATCAGTGTTCTCCATACTATTAGAAGTAGAGTCCTTAGCATTTTGGGGTCTAATCATATTAAGCAGCCACCTCCAGAAACCCCCAAACCAACAAAAGAACTCCATCCTTTATATTCTGTTCCTCTAGAACCACTTCTGGTAAGAAAATCTGTGTTAGGGTTCTCTTAGAGGGACAGAACTAATAGGAGATATACATATATATGTGTATATATATTTATATGGGAGTTTATTATTAACTTACACAATCACAGGGTCCTACAATAGGTCATCTGCAAGCTGAGGATAAAGGAGAGCCAGTCTGAGTCCCAAAACTAGAGAATTTGGAGTCTGATGTTTGAGGGCAGGAAGCATCCAGCATGGGAGAAAGATGTAGACCGGGAGACTAGGCCTGTCTCTCTTTTTCACGTGTTTCTGCCTGCTTTATATATGCTGGAAGCTAATTAGATTGTGCCCACAATCTAATCAGATGGATCTGGGGATCTGTCTTCCCCAGCCCACTGACTCAAATGTTAATCTCTTTTGGCAACATCCTCACAGACACACCCAGGATCAATACTTTGTATCCTTCAATCCAATCAAGTTGACAGTCAGTATTAACCATCACAGAAATAAAAAAATAATAAAATATAAAAAAATGTAAAAGGAAAACCTATAGACCAATACCACTAATGAACATGGATGCAAAATTTCTCAACAAAAATACTCACAAACCAAATTCAAAAGCACATTAAAAGAATCATATGACAAGAAAAGTGTTATTTATTCCTGAGACTGATGGTTCAATATATTCAAATCAATCCACATGATACACCAGATTAACAGAAGACTATAAATCATGTAATTATTTGAATAAAGGCAAAAGTAGCATTTGAAAAAATTCAACATTCTTTCATGATAAACACCCTTGATGAATTAGATATGAAAAGAGGTTATCTAAACACAATAAAGGCCATATGTGAAAATTCCACATGTAACATTATATGCAAAGGTTAAAAACTGAAAGCTTTCCCCCTAAGATCTAGAAGAAGACCAAAGGTGCCCACTCTAGCCATTTCAATTCAACATAGTACTGGAGGTACTACCACAACAATTAGGCAAGATAAAGAAATAAAAACTATCCAAATCAGAAAGAAGGAAGAAAAATGTTCTCTGCTTGCAGATAACATGATTTTATATGTAGAAAACTCTAACGACTCTGCCAAAAAAAAGAACTATAAAAGAAATTCACTAAAATTACAAGATACAAAATTAACATACAAAAATCAGTTGCAAAGGCTGATGGCAATAACAAATTATAAGAAAAGAAAATTAATAAAGTAATCCCATATAAGCACCCCCCCAAAATGAAATGCTTTCTCGGTATGGTGGCTCATGCCTGTACTCCCAGCACATAGGGAGGGTGAGGGTGGGTGAATTGCTTGAGCCCAAGAGTTTGAGACCAGTCTGGGAATATGATGAAGCCCTGTCTCTAGAAAAACTACAAAAACTGGCTGAGTGTGGTGGTACACACCTGTAGTCCCAGCTACTTGAGAGGACAAGGAGGGAGGATCACCTGAGCCCCGAGATGTCCAGGCTGCAGTAAGCTGTGATTGATTGCATCACTGCACTACAGCCTGGGTGACAGAGTGAGACCCTATGTCAAAAAAAAAAAAGAATGAAATAGTTAGAGATACGCTAAAAACTATAAAACAGTGGTAAACAAAATTAAAGCAGACACAAATCAATAAATAAATGGAAAGATATATTTATGGACTGGAAGAATTAATATTGTGAAAATATCTATGTCATCCAAAGCAGTCTACAGGTTCAATGAAATCTAATTCAAATCATAGTGAAATAGTTTCTAAACATTGGAATGGCAATGATTCTTGGTTATGATACTAACAGCACAGGCAACAGAAGCAAAAATAAACAATTGGCATTTTGAAAAACTAAAAAGCTTCTGCATAGTGAAGGATACAGTCAACAAAATGAAAAGGCAACCTGCAGAGTGGGAGAAAATGTTTGCAAACTATGTATCTAATTATGAGTTAATATCTAAAATATATAAGAAGCTTCTATCACCACATAGCAAGGAAAAATAGCATGACTTTAACAATGGGCAAATAATCTAAATAGACATTGCTTAAAAGAAGGCATGGCCAACAGGTATATGAAAAAGATGCTCAACTTCACTAATCATTATGGAAATGCAAATAACAATCTTTATGATGTATCCCTTCACATCTGTTGGCTATAATAACAAAAGATAAAAACTGGTTAGAATGTAAAGAAAAGGGAATCTTTGTACATGGTTAGTGGTTACACAAATTGATGTAGTCTCTTCAGAAAATATAATAGTATGGAGATTCCTCAAAAAACTAAAACTAAAACTATTGTTTGATACAGCAATCCTACCTCTGGGTTTATATATCCAAAGAAATTGAAAGCATAAGCTCAAAGACATATCTGCATTCCCATGTTCATTGTAGGCTTATTCACAATAGGCAAAACATGGATGCAACTTAAATGATCACTGACAAATAAATAGATAAGAAAATGTAGTGTATATATGCAATGAGATATTATTCAGCCTTAAAAAAAAAAAGGGAATCTTGCCTTTGGAAAAACATGGATGAACCTGGAGGACACTGTGCTAAATAAAATAAGCTATACACAGAAAGACAAATACTACATGATATCACTCAGATGATGAGTCTAAAATAGTCAAACTCATTGAAAAAGAAAATAGAATCATGATTACCAGGATCTAAAAGGTGGCAGAAATGGGGAGGTATTAGTCAAATGGTATAAAGTTTCAGTTATACAAAATGGATAAGTCCTAGAGAGCTACTATAAGGCATAGTGCCTATCGATAACAATAGTGTGTTGTATATTTTAAGACTTTTTTTTTTTGAGACAGAGTCTCGCTCTGTTGCCCAGGCTGGAGTGCAGTGGCGCTATCTTGGCTCACTGCAAGCTCCGCCTCCCAGGTTCACGCAATTCTCCTGCCTCAGCCTCCTGAGTAGCTGAGGGTAGATCTTGTTGTAAAGTAGTTATAAAGAGAAAAGGTTTAACTGACTCACAATTCTGCAGGTCTGGGGAGGCCTCAGAAAACTTACAATAATGGTAGAAGGGGAAGCAAACATGTCCTTCTTCACATGGTGCTGGGAAGGAGAAGAATGAGAGCCTAGTGAAGGTGGAAGCCCCTTATAAAACCATCAGACCTTGTGAGAACGTACTCACTATCACAAAAATAGCATGGGGAAAACTACCCCCATGATTCAATTACTGGGTCCCTCTCATGACACATGGGGATTACGGGAACTACAATTCAAGATAAGATTTGGGTGGGGACAAAGCCAAACCATATCACCCCCTCCTCCCCAGCTACCCTTACAGCCTATTTCCAGCCTTGTTCTACTTTCTTTATCCATGAGTTCAATTTAATTGTTTTAATTTTTAGCTGCCAGAAATAAGTGAGAACATGTGAAGTTTGTCTTTCTCTCCCTGGCTCATTTTACTTAACATAATGACCTCCAGTTCCATTCATGTTGTTGCAGATGGGAGGATTTCATTCTTTTTTATGGCTGAATGCTAATATTCATGTGGAAAGGCAAATAATTTAGATTAGCCAATTCAGTTTAAGAAAAAATAAAAAACAACAAAGTCAGATGACTTATAGTACCCAATTTCAAAACTAAACATGCAGCTACGTTAATGAAGACCAGGTGAGCTTGTGAAAGGATAGGCATGGAGATCAATGGAATAGAGATTCCAGAAATTGACTCACTTGCATGCATTTGACTGATATTTTTAAAAAGCACACAAGCTATTTACAGGAAAGGGATAATGTTTTAAACAAATGGTCCTTAAAAATAAACTTCAATCTATGCCTGGCATCGTATACAAAAATTAACTCAAAATGGATCAAAACCTAAATGTAATGCCTAAACTCTCATTACAGTGGCAAAAAAGTTTGCTGGACAGGATATATATATATATATATATTCGTTTTATATGTAGAACCAGAAATTTTGGCATTGTGCTATCTTAGTGACAAAGGTAGCTTTATGTTGTTGCATAACTAGAACTTTATTCACATTATTTGAATTTAGTTGCTTATATATTTTAGGGTTTAACTCAGGTATGAGATAATGTGACGGTGTGCTTCCCAGAAATCAAAATTCTATAAAGAGTTTCTCTTGAATAGAAACTCTTCTTAATTCTTTTTATGCCTAGAAGGGCAATATTAAAACAACCTTCTAGGTGCAAATTTGGAAACTCTCATTTTCTACTCTCTGCTAGAGTTTCCCCTTTGGCTCAGCTTAAATATATCTCTGTTTAATACACTTTCTGTAGCCCACAGCCTAAAGTATTTACAGATGCTAATATTTGGTCATCTATTTTTACATTTTTTCAGAATATTCATCAGAGACTACCAAGGGAAATTATTGTTGATTTTTTTCTGTGGTCACCAGCTTTCTGTTAACAGTTCTCTTCACTCCTACAAAGCAAATCTGTCAAAGCAGTATTCCTAGTCTCAGGGCCTCTTACAGTTTCTTCATGTCATGTAATATGAAGTATGTACCAGTACCAGGTCAAAAGCAGAGACACATAAATTATCAATCAAAGAAAAGTTATTACTTTATCTATCTACCTTATATATTTATTTTCAGTCAGCCCATTATATGATCTACATGAAGATGTGATTAATGTAATTCTAGAACAAAGAGTATAAAAAGGTAGAGATCATGGGGGTGAACATGAAAAAACCCACAAATGTGAACCCAGGAATCAAGGTAAGTGAAATATTACAGCAAATACAAGTAAATTAGACAAGAAATTAACAAAAGAGTCAGAGGTTTTGTGGTAAAGGACAGATAGTGAATAAGCTGTATTCAATTACCTAATGACAGAGAAACATAGGAGCCAAAAGTCTGAATAGTCTAAGACAAAAAATTAAGAGTCAGTAGACTCTTAATCTATATTTATAATCTGGAAAAAGTTCTAAGTGTTCAGAAAATTGTGAGAAACTGTGGTCAGAGGAAAATCCAGTGATCAAGGATTCTATAAGCAGTTGCTAAAAGAATAAGAAAGTTCATATGCGGCATCATTTCTGAGGGCTCTGTTCTGTTCCATTGATCTATATCTCTGTTGTGGTACCAGTACCATGCTGTTTTGGTTACTGTAGCCTTGTAGTATAGTTTGAAGTCAGGTAGCGTGATGCCTCCAGCTTTGTTCTTTTGGCTTAGGATTGACTTGGCAATGCGGACTCTTTTTTGGTTCCATATGAACTTTAAAGTAGTTTTTTCCAATTCTGTGAAGAAAGTCATTGGTAGCTTGATGGGGATGGCATTGAATCTATAAATTACTTTGGGCAGTATGGCCATTTTCACGATATTGATTCTTCCAACCCATGAGCATGGAATGTTCTTCCATTTGTTTGTATCCTCTTTGATTTCATTGAGCAGTGGTTTGTAGTTCTCCTTGAAGAGGTCCTTCACATCCCTTGTAAGTTGGATTCCTAGGTATTTTATTCTCTTTGAAGCAATTGTGAATAGGAGTTCACTCTTGATTTGGCTCTCTGTTTGTCTGTGATTGGTGTACAAGAATGCTTGTGATTTTTGTACATTGATTTTGTATCCTGAGACTTTGCTGAAGTTGCTAATCAGCTTAAAGAGATTTTGGGCTGAGACAATGGGATTTTCTAGATATACAATCATGTCATCTGCAAACAGGGACAGTTTGACTTCCTCTTTTCCTAATTGAATACCCTTTATTTCCTTCTCCTGCCTGATTGCTCTGGCCAGAACTTCCAGCACTATGTTGAATAGGAGCGGTGAGAGAGGGCATCCCTGTCTTGTGCCAGCATATCTACAACTATTTGATCTTTGACAAACCTGACAAAAACAAGAAATGGGGAAAGGATTCCCTATTTAATAAATGGTGCTGGGAAAACTGGCTAGCCATATGTAGAAAGCTGAAACTGGATCCCTTCCTTACACCTTATACAAAAATTAATTCAAGATGGATTAAAGACTTAAATGTTAGACCTAAAACCATTAAAATCCTACAAGAAAACCTAGGCAATACCATTCAGGACATAGGCGTGGGCAAGGACTTCATGTCTAAAACACCAAAAGCAATGGCAACAAAAGCCAAAATTGACAAATGGGATCTCATTAAACTAAAGAGCTTCTGCACAGCAAAAGAAACTACCATCAGAGTGAACAGGCAACCTACAGAATGGGAGAAAATTTTTGCAACCTACTCATCTGACAAAGGGCTAATATCCAGAATCTACAATGAACTCAAACAAATTTACAAGAAAAAAACAAACAACCCCATCAAAAAGTGGGCAAAGGACATGAACAGACACTTCTCAAAAGAAGACATATATGCAGCCAGAAAACACATGAAGAAATGCTCATCATCACTGGCCATCAGAGAAATGCAAATCAAAACCACAGTGAGATACCATCTCACACCAGTTAGAATGGCCATCATTAAAAAATCAGGAAACATCAGGTGCTGGAGAGGATGTGGAGAAATAGGAACACTTTTACACTGTTGGTGGGACTGTAAACTAGTTCAACCATTGTGGAAGTCAGTGTGGCGATTCCTCAGGGATCTAGAACTAGAAATACCATTTGACCCAGCCATCCCATTACTGGGTATATACCCAAAGGAGTATAAATCATGCTGCTATAAAGACACATACACACGTATGTTTATTGCGGCACTATTCACAATAGCAAAGACTTGGAACCAACCCAAATGTCCAACAACAATAGACTGGATTAAGAAAATGTGGCACATATACATCATGGAATACTATGCAGCCATAAAAAATGATGAGTTCGTGTCCTTCGTAGGGACATGGATGAAACTGGAAAACATCATTCTCAGTAAACTATCGCAAGGACAAAAAACCAAACACCGCATGTTCTCACTCATAGGTGGGAATTGAACAATGAGAACTCATGGACACAGGAAGGGGAACATCACATTCCGGGTACTGTTGTGGGGTGGGGGGTGGGGGGGGCGGGGACACACACACACACAAAAAAAAAAACAAAGTAAGACTTCAGGTATGAACTAATAGTGCCAAACTGCTCCCATGTCACATATAAACTAAAATAAAATAAAAGCTGTTGATTGTTTAAAAAAAAAAAAAAAAAGAATAAGAAAGTTCATAGGAATCTACTCCTGGAGAAAGACAGAAAACAAATTTACCTTCTAAGGAGCTGTAGAAAGGTGATGTAATTTGTCTGGAATTCTGAACATTGTCTAATTTTAAGACAGTGCACATTTGCTTTGGGAGAATTTTCTAGCTGGGTCCTGCTTCTAGGCATACATGCTTAGCATGGCAGGAGCTACACGAGAGGTGACACATAGCCAAGTTACAAAGATATTTTTACATCATGGATTAGGAAATATATTCATAGATTAGAATGGAAACTCAGAATCATAATGCCTTATAGGTTTGGAAAATGTATTTTTTATTTACATACTCTATTTTAATAAATATGTTGGGGAAAAATCCAAAACTACAGTCTCTGACTGAAAGAATCATGCTTGGGTAATTGTGAAAGACACCATCGAGAGGCTGCCCCTAGGGAGTCTATTTCGCAGTCTCATAGACTTAGCTCATTTAGATTTTCCTTGCATGCAATCAACACTTTCTTCTGTTTAATTTAACTTTAATGAAGACATTTCAACAAATGTTTACTTTGTATCCTATAGCTTTTCATCCCCAGGATTTCAGAAATTAAAGAACTTTTTAGAAGCATAGGTAAAGCAAAATTAACAAGTAGTATCTTTGATTGAAACTTGAACGTAAGGAGACAATATGAACAATGTGTTATAACAATTGCATTGTGATTACATTTTTTAACATCAGTGAAGACAGTTGACTATGTCAATAAACTCAAACCTATATAGTTTTCTTTAATTTTATTGTATGTTAATAAGACTATTGATAAAATATAAAAAGTAATAAATGATTATCAATATTTAGACTTGATCCATTTCTCTTTCTGCTAGACTATGGGACTTTGGTTTGTCACTTATAGTTTCTAATGCCATATCATCACTTCCAAATAGCTTCTAGAAAGGACATCGGGTTCAAACTATGAGTAAATGAATTAGCAATTTCAGAGGATGCTATGGTTAGCTGCATAAAAGGTCAGATAAAGACAAATGCTGTGGAGAAATTACTCATGAGCAAGAACCTGCAAGCAAGAATGCATTGCACATTTATGTCACTCTATTCCTAGAGCCTCCTCCTTCCTTCCATCTCCCTCTCTCTTTCTGTATCTCCGTCTCTGTCTCTCTGGACTACTCCTGCATCCACTCAAACCACTTCTGGACATATTTGATTGGTTCTGAGGCAGACACTTGACCTATACAAAGCCACACAAAGGACTTTATAGGATATTTCATACTAAAATTGAGAAGTGGAGAAATAGTACTTCTATGGTGGCCAGAAAAATGGGGTATTTTTTCATGCTACATGAAAAAACAGGCTCCAGGGAAATACATTTGTCTCTTGGTGTCCTTGGGGAATTGGTTCCAGGAAGCTCCCACAAATACCAAAATACACTGATGCTCAAGTCCCTTACATAAATGGTGTAGTGTTTGCATATAACCTATCCATATCCTCCCAGATACTTTAAATCATCTCTAGATTACTTGTAATACCTATGGCAATGTAAACACTAGGTATTATCAGTAATCTAGAGATGATTTAAAGTCTATAGGAGGATGCACAGTATAGGGTAAATAGCATTTACATTGTACTAGGTATTATAAATAATCTAGAGATGATTTAAAGTATATGGGAGGATATGCATAGGTTATATGCGAATGCTACACCATTTTATATAAGGGACTTGAGCATCAGTGGATTTAGGTGTCTATGGGAGGTTCCTTAAAGAACCAAAAGTAGAACTACCATTTGATCCAGCAATCCCACTACTGCGTATCTACCCAGAGGAAAAGAAATCATTGTATGAAAAAGACATATGCACACGCACGTGTATAAGCAGCAAAATTCGCAATTGCAAAAATATGGAACCAGGTTAAATGCCCATCAACCAACAAGTGGATAAAAAAATGCGGTATATATATACCATGAAATATTACTCAGCCATAAAAAGGAATGAAATAATGGCATTCACAGCAGCCTGGATGGAGTCGTAGACCATTATTTTAGGTGAAGTAACTCAGAAATGGAAAACCAAACATCGTATGTTCTCACTTAAAAGTGGGAGATAAGCTATGAGGACACAAAAGCTTGTGATACAATGGACTGTGGGGACTCGGGGGGAAGGATGAGAGAGTGGTGAGGGATAAAAGACTACATATTGGGTACAGTGTACACTCCTTGGGAGATAGGTACACCACTAAAGAACTTATCCATGCAACCAAACACCACCTGTTCCCCAAAACTATTGAAATAAAAATAAAAATAAAAATACTAGTGCTTACATTGTTATGCTGTATTGTTTAGGAAGTAATGACAAGAAAAAAATGTCTGTACATGTGTAGTACAGGAATGCTGTACTCTTGATGAGTCTACTCCCTTTCTTTCCACTCCTGTCTTTTTATACAAGCTGGAAGAGGGATGGAGATAACTGGGATGATGGTTTATATGCAACCTGTTTGTGCATGTGTGTGTGTGTGTGTGTGTGTGTGTGTGTGTAACATATATAATAAATATATAAATAAAATGGAAATATTGCACCAAAAATGTTAATAGTAGTTATCTGTAGTTTGAAATTATGGAGGTTGTTAATTTCTGTTTTGTGTTTTTCTGATCTTTGCCAAATTTTATGTTGAAGTTGGTCATTTTTTTCTTAAGACAAAATTAAAATTACAGCTTTTTAAAAGTGTGACAATTTAAAGTCAGTTGTATCCATTAAAAGCCATGGCATTATATTATCTATAGACTATTAAATTGAACAATAAAGTAACTTACAGGATTAGGAAATTGCATCTTTAATGTCACAAACACACATTTCTCTCTTTATTAATCACTCAGATTTTGAATAGAGAACATATTGTGCTATCTTGCTCTTTTGTTTTACTAGATACTAGGGGAGACTCCTGGGATTTACCATACTGTCTTATAGTTAATGAGTTTTTTCTGTATATAACAAATAATCTGGAAATTCATTATGTGATCAGCATCTCAGATACTTACAAAGACTGGAACTTGCCCTGTGCAACTGTTAGCCTAACAGATAAGAGAATATGGAGTGTTGCTTATCATTAATAACATCAGATATACACAATCAGGAAGGTGGGAAAGATTATGCTTCTGCTAAAGATAAATGGAATTTTGGCTTATTTTGATTGACACTTAGACTAAGTGGATATAAGGAAAGTACAATCCAGAATACTAAGGTATTTTCTTCAAAATATTATTTGTGTGAACTCCATTTTAAACATTGATATGGTATTACATTGCCTGAACATTAGCTCAGTTTCTATATGGCCAGATATTCTATGTCTCAGTTTTGTAATTGCTAGAGTGAAGTAAAATATCTATTTCACAGAATTTTCAAGAGACTTATGTGTAATTATGAATATATTTAAAAATAAAGAGCACTATACAAATCCAAGTGTATTAGTCAGCTCAGGCTGTCGAAATAAAATACCATAGACAGGTTTGTTTAAACAACAGAAGTGCCTTTCTCACAGTCTGGAAGCTGGAATTCTGAAATCAGAATGTCAGCATCATCAGTTCATAGCCGGGCTCTCCCCTTTGTTGTAAATGGCTGTCTTCTTGCTGTGTGCTCACATGAGTTTTTTGTGTGCCTGGGCAATGTGGCGGGGGAGAGAGAGAAAAAGAGAGGGAACGTGTGCGTGCACATGCTCTGATGTGTCTTCTTATAAGGGTACTAATCTCATCATGAGGGTCCCAGGTTTATGACATCATCTAATCCTAATTACTTCCCCCAAACCATATATCCAAATACCTTCATATTGGAGGTTAGGGCTTCAACATATACGTTTTGGAGAGAACACTAACATTTTATCCATCACACCAAGTTGTTATTATTGGCAACATAATCATGGTAATTATATTAGTCAGGGTTATCCAGAGAAACAAAATCAATATGATTTGTCTCTCTCTCGCTCTCTCTCTCTCTCTCTCTCTATATATATATATAATATACATGATATATAGAAATAATTCTATATATAATATATATAATACATAATATATTAAAATATATATTATTTATTATTATATATATAATTTAAAAAATGGCTCATGTGATATTATGGAGGTTGGCAAAGCTAAAGATCTGCAGAGTGAATCTGTAAACTGGATACCAGAGAGAGTGGATGGTTTAGTTCTAGTCCAAATCAGAAGACCTAAGAAACAGGAGAGCCAGCAATGTGGTTCCAGTATGAAGCCTGGTAAGCTTGAGACCCAGGAAGAGCCTATGATTCCATTTGAATGTGAAGGAAAAAAAAAATTGAAGGCAGTTAGGCAGGAAGAGCTTTCCCCCTTACTAGGAAGAAGGTCAGTCTTCTTGTTTTACTCAAGCTTTTACTGAATGGATAAGGCCCATGCATACTGGGGAGGGTAGTCTGCTTTACTGGGTTTATCAATTTAAATGTTAATCTCATTCAAAAAACACACCCATAATGATGTTTGACCAAATATGTTGGCATCCAATGGCCCAGTCAAGTTAGCACAAATTTAACGAATGCAGTAATAACTGAACTGGTGGAAAAAGAACTGCCACCCAGCCTTTTCCTGACTGTAATAATTTCATAGCTAGCACTATGTCTCCATGCTGAAATGAGCTAACAGGTGTGAAGAACCCAGCACAGTGCTCAGGAGGTAATATATATGCAATAAATGTTCATATTCTTCCCTTTGCTTTACCCTTCCAGTAGCAACCAATTGCTCCATCAGCATCTTGAAAAGGAAACCTGGAGATTTTCTTGTTTGTTTTTGTAGGTGAACAGAGGCAACACACAGGTGTCCAAGGGAGAAAATACAGTCATGGGTTCTTAGTTTCTGTTTCTGATTGGGCCAGTAAAGCCCTGCCTTCATTCCTCTTTTCCACTTATTACTAGAGACAGCAACTAGAAACCATGGCTTTAGGCTGCTAAAAGCCTAAAACAACACAACACAACACAACACAACAACAACAATAACGAAATAAGCCAGGACTTTAAGTCTGAAAGGCCCACTGTAAATATTTATTCTTGTAAGTTATATTTTTTCTTACCTGTCTCATTTCATTTTTTCTCTTTTTAGTTTTAGTAACTTTGTTATGATTTTCTTCTTTTCTCCATCATTTGCCTTTCATATTTAATTCCTAGAGAAGAATTGAAGTTTTGAAGCAGGCCAAACTCTTTAGAAATTACAGAAGATCAAGCAACTTGCTCAAAGTCACACTCTATTAGGAATGGCAGAACTAGACATAAAATAATTTTTTCTCCCTTCACATTCAATCATACTTCTACTAAAATAGTCTGCATTACAACATTGGTATATATTTTAAATTATTATCACTCAGAGAGGAATATGTCAAAGTGCCTATTTCCCTTAAAATGATCAGGCTAAAAAGAACATATTACTATTGCCCTAGAATTTGAATGCTTTGTAAAGAAAACAAAAACTAAAATATACGAGACATTACAATTTACTATGAACTTGCTATTTATATAATTACATAAGTAAGGTAAAACTAATCCTTATATAATTAACTGTATTTTATATTTATATATAAAATCTTCTCATTACCAATTATAAATTATAAATCTAAGATAATCATGTTAATTTCTTATTAAAGACCTAAACTAATAAAATAAGCAATTGAATTTTTAAGTTATTTTTGTATTTAATGTATTAACTAATCTGTATCATGGTACATAATAGACTTTTCTATATAATTCTTAATTTTTCTATTGTTAGAAAAATGAAATATCAGTAAATGTGTTTTTTATTAAAGAATATCTTAAACAGCTTTCATGCTATGGAATAAATTGCTCTTAATAATCCCTAAGAAGAAATTTAAGAAAAAGTTGGTACATCATAATCCATTTGAAAAGAGAATAGGGGAAGAAAGCAATTGGTGAGCATAATCAATTATCCTAAGGAAAATATAAACAAATGTTAGCTCTGCTTAAAATCTGTTTGGAGTTTTATTATCTTGTTTACTTTTGATTTCAAAGGGTAACGATCAGATTGACTTTCCATAGTTACTTGTACAAGCATAAAGTAACACAGAAAGTTTATATGTACACAAAAGTAAGAACAGTGATTCCCTATTCTAAGGCTTTGGTTGGGGAATGGCAGAACTGGGTAGATGGGTAACCAGATTGGAAGGAAACTTGTCATGTACACTTTGTTTTTTATAGTTTCTTGTTTCAGAACTATGTAAATGCATACTTTATCAAACAATTAAATTTAAAATTAATTTTTAAAAAAAACATGATTATTTCCATGTTTTATCTTGTCCAAGTAGATCTGCTGACCCAATTTGCTGAGCTCAATATTTGTGTTTTGATTAATGGCAGAATATTTTTCTTGGGGTCCTATTATTTGTCTGACTGCCAGAGATCTTGGTGAATATTACCTGTCGTCGCTTGTAGTCTAATTAGTGTATAATCTTACAAACATAACACACACAAATTTGATAGAATAGTAATACCCAAAGGCTCAAAAGCAGTACTTAGGAACTTAGTTTTCTATAGTGACAGCAGAAATAAATCAGTTATGAAATATTGCTGCTGTGGATAATTCATTCCATGGAGGTCCTAAAAAGTGACATCCTAACTACTTTGATTCTATTATTTCTTCTAAAAAACAGCTCTAGACAAGAAGTAATCTCATGGAGATTAGGCACATCTGTATGGCTCTAATTTCCATATGAATTGCAAGATTAAGGTTGAGGCTTTGTGCCTGGAGTCTCATAAAGTGGATAAAAAAGAGCATCACATATGTCAGGAGAAGGCACCTTAATAAAACTCAGGCTTTGGGGAGAACTGAGGCAGATGTGGAGTGTAAAAGTATTTTAGTTTTTTCTCCTCTGTCAAATGTGGAGCAGCAACTTTAAAAAGTGAATGATCTATTTTATGGATGGACTTCAGTAGTAAAGGAAGTGCATTAGTTCAATGCCAAAGAAAGAAGAATTCTGTGTGTTCTGTCATGTCATAGTCCTGTGGTGAGCCCTGAAGCGTAAATTGTAGACAAATCCCACAGCAATAGTAAGGCAGACAAATTGCCTTTGTATATTTTAAGGCATAAAAGTTAAGAGCAGATATAAGTAATAGCAAAAATTTATATGAGCTGAGGGGCCAAGTTGTAGTTGGTATGGCAACTATTGCTTTGAATTGTCTGACCTTTGTGTAAAATAAAATCCTAGCTATATTCTTCCCATTAATGGAAACACATAATAAGATGCTTGGTAAGGTATGAGACCTGTGTAGAGGCCAGCTCCTCAGTCCAAGGGAATGAAATACTGGAAATGCAAGGTGAAGCATATATATATATATATATATATATATATAATATATATATATATATATATATATATATATATGTATGAATATATATGAATATATATGAATATATATATGAACATATATATGAATATATATGAACATATATATGAATATATATGAACATATATATGAATATATATATATGAACATATATATGAATATATATATGAACATATATATGAATATATATATGAACATATATATATGAACATATATATGAATATATATGAACATATATATTCATATATATGAACATATATATGAATATATGTACATATATAAATATATATATGAACATATATATGAATATATATGAACATATATGAATATATATGAACATATATATGAATATATATGAACATATATATGAATATAGATATGAATATATATGAATATAGATATGAATATATATATTTATTAAAGATTGTGTCCCTTGTAATAGCAAATACCAAATAAAAACTAATAAATTTTCAGACTTATGACATTTTCCCTTTAATTAAAATTTTCCTTAGCTATAACCATATATTCATTCAATTATTCATTTATTTAACAAATATTTATTAAGCAGCTATTATATACCTGGCACCATTTAAAGAACTTTGCATAAAACAGTGACCAAAAGGGGAAAATATGTTAAAAATACGTTAGTTCTCATGGAGCTTTCATTCTATTGAGGTAGATGTGTTGAAAGCTAAATAAGTAAGTAAAACATAAACTACATTAGATTGTTAGAAATGAAATGGGGAACAATAAAGCAGATAAGAGGAATATGAAACATTGAGGGAGACAAATTTTAGATATGTGGTCAAGGAAGGTCTTTGAAGAAGCTGATTACCAAGCAAAGACCCAAAGGACAATGAGGAACAGGCCATGTGCATATCTAGGGAGAGCACATGTCAGGAAACCCTGAATGAAAAGGCTACCTGGTGGGTTTAAGTAGCCCTCAGGATCAGCCTAGTGAATACCCTAAAGTAGTAGAAGATGAACTTATGAAAGAAATGAGGACAGAGGGGAAAGAAGACTTTCCTTAGGTTTTGTAGGTGTAGCAAGGAGTTTGGGCTTTACTCAGAGTGAGCTGGGAACTCATAAGAGGTTCTGAGTAGAGAGTTACAATAAGCGCCAGCCCACATGTCAACAGGGGCATTCTGGCTGTTGTGTTGAGAAAAACCTACAGTAGGGGCAAAGAGGGATGCATTAAGATGAGGTGGGGCTATAGCAGTGATCTGCACAGGTTATGGCCAAAGGGTAGCAGTAGAGCTGGTGAGAAGGTGAAGATGTCAGATCCTGATTTATATTTTTATAGTTAACTGGAAATACCGATTAATGGGTTTGATATAGGATGTAAGAGAAAGTAAGAAGTCAAGATGAGGTCCAGTTGGTTTTTGCCTGAGTTACCAAAATCGTGGGGTTTACATTTACTTAGAAGGAAGACCAACAAGAACAGATTTAGGGAAACAGAATAATATCAGCATCTCAATTTTGGTTGTAATAAATTTGAGATGTCTATGAGTACGCTGAGTGGAGAGGTGTAGTTGAAGATCAAATGTGTAATCATCATTGTGTCGATGGTGTTTAAAGCCAGAAAACTGGATCTGCCCAAGTGGTAACTGTTTAAGAGATCAAGATTTGAATGACTGAGAAGGTACAAGAAGTTATTGGATCATTGTACTAATTCACACTTCCTGGTACTGATGCAGTTAGGAACATCATATTGTCACACCGTGGGCTTGTATTTATAGACCAGTGAATCTTCAAATGAATCAGAACAAAATTATTTGGCCCAAACACATCCCGCTGTCCTGGAAACAGGGACAATGCCTTGTGTGTCTCAAGTTCTTGGCTTCATCGCTGTTCAGCTAACCCCGGCATTGATTCTTACAGTACCCATTGACTGAACACTTGAAAACATTCATCCTGGTTACACTCTGTCCTTCTATGCTTTTTTTTTTTTTAATTAAACTTGTCATGTTCTGAAATTATTTATTTTCTGAAGCCCTCATTAGAGCTTAAGTTCTGTGGTACAGACTACATCTATCTTACTTGCTGCTGCAAACTCTGTGTTCAGAAAAATCCCTGTCACACAAGAATGGTCCAGTATTTGCATCCAGATCACAGCATGGTCTAATGGAGTCCCCGCAGCCTCATAAACAGAGGGAGCCAAAACCTTTGTGCGTGTTCTCTCTGCCCAGAATGCCTATTGCTCTCCATACACTCTTAAAGCTGTAAAAAATTAATTCACCATTTTCCCACATGCAGGCAAATGGAAATTATTCTTGAACTACATTTAATTCCAATCAGAAAAAATGGAAAGTAGGTAGGAACTTAAAAAAAAAAAAAACACCTGATACATATCTTTAAAACAGATGGAACAAAGGCTATAGTTAGACCCTTTACTTCATAAGATGGATTTGTTATTCTTTATCTTATGTGTATGTGATAGAGGAATGATTTGTGAACTCTAAATCAGAACAACTAGCTTCAAATCCTGATTTTGGGACATATCGAATGTCACCATGGACATTGCCATTTTGGAGTTTGTTTCTTCATTGCCGACATGAGAAAAAGAACACTGATCTTAAGATTTTAGAGATGAAGTGAAGTATATGGTTCTGTAAACGCCGAGCCCCTGTCTCACTGCAGTTGACTCAGGCAAGAAGCTCACCCACTCGTTCTTCTTCATCAACACATCACTGTGTGGAGCGATTAAGGAATAAATGCTCCCAGCCAAGCCAGAGAGGAGGAGTGCAGTGTGTCTTTTTCTGCTTATCCCAGAAGCCAGCTCTTCCTTGAGACCAGCAATCGTCAGGCCTCAAGTCTTCCTCTGAGGGGACTGTAGGCTTTGCTGTCTGTTTTCTGCATCAAAGTATCTCTAAATCGAGCACCAACCAATAAGTGGCTTCTATTAGAGTGATGTCAATCGTGCCACCACTGAACCTCAAGCAATAGGAAGTAAATGGAATTCCTCACAAGTTGTGAGCATGGTAAAAGGCAAGTGCCTAAGGTGTCCTTGATAATAAAGTCTCACCTTCTTTCTTCACTCTGTCCTGTCTGCTGTCAACCTAAGATTTATACTCCCAATGCATAGTTTGAATTATGATAGTCCCTGCCCTAAAATCTTCACCACCTCTCTCAAACCTAACAAGATGGATGCCTCTGCTGTTCACAATATTGCTTCATGTTTCAGTAGTTGAGGATTTGTGGAAAAGACCTCTTTGTGTTGGTTTCCTTATCTATACAATGTGAATAACTTTGGCATTTATCAGAGGGTTGTTGAAAGGATTAGATGAGTTAACACATTTAAGCATTGGAAAAGTGTCACACAATGCTTGTTATTGAGAATAGCAATGTTATTGTTAATTGTTATTATATGGTAGTGACTTTCATAAAGGAATAAAATAATAAATAATAAAAACAGCATAAGCCTTCGAAATCATTCAAGTGTGTGTTTGTATTCTAAATCCAATATGTACCAAATTTGTTATGTTAGGCAATTTGCTTAGCTTTTTCACTAGAAAAGTGGAGTTAATAATTTCACTTCATCAAGTGATTTTAAAGGTCAGATTCAATTACATTAAATATATAATTAATGTCTGCCCCATTAATAGATGTGAGTAAAGTGTAGTTATTATTTGATAGTTTAAGATTTCATCACTCAAAACTCTCTTTTATTCCCAATGCAAATTGATATATTGTGATTATACAAATAGTATGTGCTTACTGTAAAAATGATTTATACATAAAATATATGAGGAAAATGGTAAAAATTATCCAGAATTCCACCTAATACAATCACTAACTTCATAGACCTAGCTTTCATGATTTTTAAATGTTTCTATACTTACATGCACATATGTATATATATTTTACACAAACTGTACTATACTTCTTTTATCATATATACTTTTACTCATTTTATTCATATATAATTGGCATATAATAAACTGCACATATTTAAAGTGAATGGTTTAAAAATTTGTGACATGTATATACACCATGAAACCATCAGCACAATCAAGATAATGACTACCTCCATTGCTCTGAAAAGTTTCGTTATATCCTTTTATAATCTCTCTCTCCTGCCCACCTTGTTTTCTGTCACTCTGGATTAGTTTGTATATTTTATAATTTTATATAAATGGAATCATACAGTGTATACTCTTTTCCTTCCTGACCTGTTTTACCCCACATAATTATTTTAAGATTCATTCATGTGTCATTCATCAATCATGTATTCCATTTATTGTTAAATAGTCTACAGTAGGAAAGCTATATTACAATATGTTTATCTAGTAACTTGTTGATGGTGTTGGGTTCTATTCCATTTTTGACTATTACAGAAAAGTTGCAGTGAACATTTGAATACAAGTCTTTCTACGGATGTACATTATCCTTCCCCCTAAATACACAGGAGTGGAATGGCTTGGTCATATTGTGGGTGTATGTTTAATTTTTAAGGAAGATTTCCAAATGTTTTCTCCAAAATTGTTGTGCTGTTTTACATTTTTATCAGCAGTGTATGCGAGTTCTGATCCAGTTCCTCTATAGCCTCATAAACACTCTTTGATGGTCAGTCTTTCTATTAAAGACATTCTAATGGGTACATGCTATTTCATTGTGGTTTCAATTTGTATTTTAGTAGCTAGTGTTGGATCCCAGAAAACACTGCAAAGTATGGTGTCTTAGCATGCTGAGTGCTTTGAATTAAAGAAAATTAAAAGGCCTTATAAATAAGCCTCAGGACCAACATCTTTCTCTGACCTTCCCCCAACCCCTTCTCTCTCTGATTCTCTTTCTTTTCTGAAGCACCTGGAGAAACTTATTCTGAAATTTTCTTATCTGACTAAGGAAATGTCTCTCCAGAAGACATGCAATTAGCCTAAAACCCCCTCCTGTGAAATATCATTAAATAACTCAAAAAGATAAACCACTGGGGAAGAGACTAAAAAGTTACCATGGCCAGAAGACCTTTTCATCTATTCTTCTGAGGTCAGCTCCAAGAGATTGCCTGGGAGACTTAGCTACATAAGACAACCTTTGTTCACCGTGAAGGTCTGTTCCTTGCCTTCCTGCCATCTCCTCTCCACCATCTCTTCTGGAGCTCCAAGAAACTTTGTCCCAGGTCTTTGTTATTTAGGCCCATTTATTTCTCCTAAAAGTCATGTACTACCTCTCTAAAATTACCTACGGCCCCCTGAGCTCCCTCCCGCTTATGAAGAGGGTATTTCAGCCTTAACTATCTGGTTCTTCTTTGAGTCTCATTTTTACAGAACTTCTGTGTTCACATGCATGTTTATAAATTTGTAAACATTTTTTCTGCTAATTTGTCGATGGTCAATCATTTCAGCTAACCTTCAGAAGGGACAGAAGGGAAGCTTTCTCTCTGCTCCTACACTAGTGATGTCGAAAATCTTTTTAAGTACTTACTTCCCATCCATATATCTTCAGTGATTTGTCTACTTAAATCTTTTGTCTATTTTTTATTGAGTTGTTTTCTTATTTTTCAGCTTTGAGATGTATATATTCTGGATATAAGCTGTTTACCAGTTATATGAGTTGCAACTATTTTCTTTCAATTTTTACTTGTATTTTCATTGTCTTAAGAGTTTTCTTCTTCCAGATAAAGAGGTTTTAATTTTGATGAGGTGAAATTAATTAATTTTTTATTTTATAGGTCATTGTTTTGGTGTTATAGTTGATAATTATTTGCCTCACTCAAGGCCACAATGATTTTCTCCTATGTTTTCTTCTACAGGTTTTGTAGTTTTAGGTTATATTTAGGTCTATGGTCTATTTTAAGTTTTATTTTCCAATGTGATACAATCTATGACTTAAGTACATCTTTTCTTTGTATATGGATATTCAATTTTTCTAGCACCACTTGAAAAGACAACATGTATACATATTTTTTCCACTGAATTGCTTTTGCATTTTTGTTGAATGTTAGTTGGCTATGTATGTAGGTCTATTACTGAACTTTCCATTCTGTTCCATTGATCACTTTCTCTATTTTGATGCCAAACCACATTGTCTGAACTATTATATATTTGCAATAGACTTTGCAGTTAGGTAGCTCTCCGACTCTGTTCTCATTCAAAATTGCACTGTATATTCTAAGTATTTTGCATTTTCATGTGAATTTTAGAATTAGCATATTAATTTTCATGAAAAAACTATGCTGTAGTTTGATATGGATTGTTTTGAATTTAGAGATCAATTGGGAGCAATTGACATCTTAACATAGGCTAAACCTGTTGTTAAATATACTCACTTACATTTTAAAATATCAGGTTATTTAAAATAATAGAATATTTTATACAAATTAATATTTTTATCTTTTGTGCTTTAATAAAATCATAGTTTTGTATGGTTTTTTTTGCCTTTTTTCTTTCTTCTCTCTTTCCCTACACACTTTCAAAAAAAAATATGTAACCAATGATACAATCCTTATTTATTCAGTCATTATTATTTCCATGCTGAAAGAAATCATCTTAAAATGCAAATATGCCTCTTAGACCTCCAATAACAGGGAGCCTAATTGACCTGTGGCCCTTGCTGCTCAACTCTGAAATTCATCCACCTGTTGGCATGAAGGCCACACTTCCCATGAACCTAGCCAGTGAAAAGTGGGAAGACAACAATGGTAGGGTCATTTCTGCAAAATTGGAACTCTGGCAGGCAATTTTGGCTGGAGGACTCCCTCTCAGCCTTGCCAAACTTTATTAGAACTGCAATGTAGTAAATGTCTCTTCATCAAAACTTCCTTGTTCCCTCTCTTAATCATAGAAGACTTTCCCAGACTCCCCCAGTACCCATCTCACTTGCCTTTCCAGACTATTTTTTTATTATAAATTTACTTTCACATCTAGTTTCTGCTTTTCAGAGAACTTGTGCTCATAAAACATTTTTCAGCATTTCTTCCTTTTTTCTCTCTTAACAATGTATTGTGGCAATTCCTTCAAATCAACTGGTATAGGTCTAACCTGTTTCTCGTTTCTGTTTTTGTTTTTTTTTTTTTTTGAGATGGAGTCTCACTCTGTTGCCCAGGCTGGAGTGCAGTGGCGAGATGTTGGCTCACTGAAACCTCTGCCTCCTGCGTTCAAGCGATTCTCCTGCCTCAGCCTCTTGAGTAGCTGGGATTATAGGTGCCCACCACCCCGCCCAGCTAATTTTTATATTTTTAGTAGAGACGGGGTTTTCCCATGTTGGCCAGGCTGGTCATTGATGTATAGTATTCCATAGGTATTATGTTGCTGAATTTTTTTAATTTTTCTCCAAATATAACTTTTTTTTTTTGCCACTTGAAACAAAGCTTTAATAAATGTTCCCTATGTGTGTGTTGAGTGTCTTTCCTTAGATTTGCAAGCTTGTTTCTACAGAATAGATGCTTCCATGTGGCATTGCTGTGTTTTGACAGTGAATAAATATTGCCAGTCTGCTGTCTAAAATGACCATATACTGTATTATTATCACCTGAAATCCCAGCAACAATTTGAATTAATACTTAAGTATTAACAACTACTGTTTTGTCCTTCTAGAAGGTATGAAGTGATATTGTTATCTTAATTCACATTCCTATAAATACTAAGGCAATATAAAACCTACAGAAAATAATTTCCTAGAAAATATTAATTACCAATTGGAATTAATTAGAAAATAAAAACTTTAGTAAATATTAACATATTTATTTATTTATTTTTTTGAGACAGGGTCTCATTCTGTCACCAGGCTGGAGTACAGTGGTGTGATCATGGCTCACTGCAGTCTTGACCTCCTGGACTCAAGCCGTCCTTCCACCTCAGCCTCCTGAGTAGCTTGGACCTTAGGGCACATGCCACCATGCCCAGCTAGGTTGTGTGTGTATGTGTGTGTGTAGATGGGGTTTTACCATGTTGTCAAGGCTAGTATTGAACCCCTGGACTCAAGTGATACTCCCAACTCAGTTTCCTGAAGTGCTGCGATTACAGATGTTAGCTACCGTGCCCAGCCAACACCAAAATTTTTAGAATATTGTTTATAATTTCTGACTTACAAGAGCAACAAATAGTTTTAAAGCTAATCTTGAAAGAACAAGTATATTATCAGTTAATATTAATTTAAGGAGAAAATTACCAAAGAAGACAAAGATGAGCACTATGTAACGTTAGAAAGAAAACAATTTTTTTTATTATTATACTTTAAGTTCTGGGGTACATGTGCAGAACATGCAGGTTTGTTACATAGGTATACATGTGTGATGGTGGTTTTACTGCACCCATCAACCCATCATCTACATTAGGTATTTCTCCTAATGCTATCCCTCCCCTAACCCCCAACTCCTCGACAGGACCCAGTGTGTGATGTTTCCCTCTCTGTGTCCATGTGTTCTCATTATTCAGCTCCCACTTATGAGTGAGAACATGCATGTTTGGTTTTCTGTTGTTGTTAGTTTGCTGAGAATGATGGTTTCCAGCTTCATTCATGTGCCTGCAAAGGACACAAACTCATCTTTTGCTATGGCTGCATTGTATTCCATGGTGTATATGTGCCACATTTTCTTTATCCAGTCTATCATTGATGGGCATTTGGGTTGGTTCCAAGTCTTTGCTATTGTGAACCGTGCAGCAATAAACATACATATGCGTGTGTCTTTATAGTAGAATTATTTATAATCCTTTGGGTATATACCCAGTAATGGGATTGCTGAGTCAAATGGTATTTCTGGTTCCAGATCCTTGAGGAATCTACACACTGTCTTCCACAATGGTTGAACTAATTTACACTCCCACCAATAGTGTAAAAGCATTCCTATTTCTCCACATCC
This sequence comes from Hylobates moloch, assembly GCF_009828535.3. Taxonomy (NCBI): domain Eukaryota; kingdom Metazoa; phylum Chordata; class Mammalia; order Primates; family Hylobatidae; genus Hylobates; species Hylobates moloch. The sequence continues at coordinate 121,804,481 of NW_026652277.1, read as the reverse complement.
TCTCCAGCATCTGTTGTTTTCTGACTTTAATGATTGCCATTCTAACTGGCATGAGATGGTATCTCATTGTGGTTTTCATTTGCATTTCTCTAATGGCCAGTGATGATGAGCTGTTTTTCATATGTTTGTTGACTGCATAAATGTCTTCTTTTGAGAAGTATCTGTTCATATTCTTTGCCCACTGTTTAATGGGGTTGTTTTTTTCTTATAAATTTGTTGAAGTTCTTTGTAGATTCTGGATATTAGCCCTTTGTCAGATGGATAGATTGCAAAAATTTTCTCCCATTCTGTAGGTTGCCTGTTCACTCTGATGATAGTTTCTTTTGCTGTGCAGAAGCTCTTTAGTTTAATGAGATCCCATTTGTCAATTTTGGCTTTTGTTGCCATTGCTTTTGGTTGTTTTAGTCATGAACTCTTTACCTATGTCCTGAATGGTATTGCCTAGATTTTCTTCTAGGGTTTTTATGGTTTTAGGTCTTAGGTTTAAGTTTTTAATCCATCTTGGGTTAATTTTTGTAAAAGGTATAAGGAAGGGGTCCAGTTTCAGTTTACTGCATATGGCTAGCCAGTTTTCCCAACACCATTTATTAAATAGGGAATCCTTTCCCCATTGATTTTTTTTGTTAGGTTTGTAGACATCAGATGGTTGTGGATCTGTGGCATTATTTTTGAGGCCTCTGTTCTGTTCCATTGGTCTATGTATCTGTTTTGGTACCAGTACCATGCTGTTTTGGTTACTGTAGCCTTGTAATATAGTTTGAAGTCAGGTAGTGTGATGCCTCCAGCTTCATTCTTTTTGCTTAGGATTGTCTTGGCTATGTGGGCTCTTTTTTGGTTCAATATGAAATTTAAAGTAGTTTTTTTCTAATTCTGTGAAGAAGGTTAATGGTAGCTTGATGGGGATAGCATTGAATCTCTAAATTGCTTTAGGCAGTATGGCCATTTTCACAATATTGATTCTTCCTATGCATGAGCAGGGAATGTTTTTCCATTTGTTTGTGTCCTCTCTTATTTCCTTGAGCAGTGGTTTGTAGTTCTCCTTGAAGAGGTCCTTCACATCCCTTGTAAGTTGTATTCCTAGGCATTTAATTATCTTTGTAGCAACTGTGAATGGGAGTTCACTCATGATTTGGCTATTTATGTATTATTGATGTATAGGAATGCTTATGATTTTTGCACGTTGATTTTGTATCCTGAGACTTTGCAGAAGTTGCTTATCCGCTTAAGGAGATTTTGAGCTGAGACGATGAGGTTTTCTAAATATACAATCATGTCATCTGCAAACAGAAATAATTTGACTTCTTCACTTCCTATTTGAATTTGCTTTATTCCTTTCTCTGCCTGATTGCCCTGGCCAGAACTTGAATCTCTGTGCACCAACAACATAGTAGCTAAATATGAGAAGCAAAGATTATCATAGGCAAAATGATCTTAAAATAAAGTATAATTAAAGAGTGTAAAGCCCACTTTCAGAAATACATAGCCGTAGTAGAAAAGAAAATGTGTACAAAGAAGAATAATATAATTAAAGTCAGTTATACATAATGATATAATTTAAATCAGTTATACATTGGGAGATTCCTGAATTATTTAAATTATAGAAATAGATGATAAAAAGTTTCTTCAGAAATTTTAACATGATTTCTCTGAGCATTTTCTTTCAAGCTATAGACTCAAATATTTTTTCAACTAATTAAATTTTTTGCAATTTGTTTTTCAATTCCTGCCCTTCATTTCTGTTCTTTTCTTTTCCTCCATTTTGAATTTTTAATGTCTGCCTGTGTCTCTCCCAGTTTGTTCCTCCAACTCTCTTACCTTCTGTCTTATAATTTCTACCTTTTTTTTTTCTTTGTGTTGCAAGATTTTTACTCTTTGGGTCTTAAAGGCAACTTGTTAGTTTCTTAAGAATATAATCATCTCCTGTTATCAACTGGTAGATTTTTAAATTTGATAATTATTTCTCATTCCCCCAAAATGTTCATAAATGTTTTTATGGTTATTGTTTATAATAATCAAAGTTTTGTAAATTAACATTAGTGTTTTGTCCAAGTTACCAATTTCCTCCTTAGCAGTTGTTTTCCACTAGTTGCAGCATGATCTGGTCTGCTTCTCTTTCTTCTCTGGTGGATGCATTTCCTGAGGTGTTATTTTTCTTTGCCCATTCTTGGCTACTTTGCAGCTCAAGATCAGTTTTTTTTTTTTTTTTTTTTTTTCCAGCAGTGACAATCCTAAGACTGGAAAGGGTAAAGGGTCAGTGGTCTCCACTTCTGAGAGCTGGCTGTGTGTAACCCCCTGAAGGAAGGAACTCTGCATTCTGGGCTTCTTAGCTGCAATGGCCAGCAGCTTTAGAGGTGAAGAATACTGAGCCTACTGTTCTTCTTCCACAGCTCTCTATGAAACCCCCAAGATCTCTAGGTGCTCCCAGTTAGATTTCCAAAGCCTATTTGGCCCTTCCCCTTGAGAGTTTCTAGGGACTACTCTTGTTTCTAATTTTTGCCCCCAGACTCTTGGTGGCTAGGTTCTAGGTACTCTTCAAGATCAGAGAAAGAAAGTCTTGAGCCTGACCACTTTTCACCAGGATTGCAATAGGCTTCACAGCCTTGTTCCATCATCTGGATCATGTCTTCTGGCTTCAGCAGTGTATCTGGCAAGGAATGAGGGTTGATGATAACATTGTATTGCAGCTGCGAGTAGAGAGCCAGGTAGGTATGTGACAGTCATTCCCCAGATTTCTGCTGTTGCTCAATGTATCCCGTGTATAAAAAGGAAAACTTATGTTTCTTAAAATTGAGCAAATATTCTTGCTTTGTTTCTTTGCTTACACCTGGAATGCTTTACTCTTCATCACTCCCCTGGTTTATGAATATTACCTATTCTTCTAAGTTCATTTTAAATAATATCTACTCTTTGGAACATTTCAACTTTTTTGTTTTTTTACTGTTATTTTCATATAAGTTTCATATACAATATTTAACACAAAATGTCCCCAGTTTATACAATTTGGCATAGAGCAAAAAGAAGTGTTAAATATTCTAAAATAATAATACCATGTATACTGAAAACCTTAATTTTAAATGTGTACGAGATTCAGACAGGTTGCCTTGATGCATGAAGTTGGCATGGGGATCCAGGCCCAGGTAATCTGCAGAGCACAGTACGCTGGCTCTCCCCAGCCTCCCATGAACTCCTGCTCTTGGCCATGAGGACCACTCTATACAGATCTTTCCATTTATAAATAAAATATATAAATAGAAATGTTTATATAAATATTGTTTTAAAAATATCGCAATATAATTTTTAAAATTTAAGAACACTATGTTAGCCAAATAAGTCTTTCTGAAGGTGGCCAGTTGTGAATTCTTATGTAAAGCTCGAATCATGAATCTTTTTTCTCTTGTGTCTCACCTCTTATTGGGAGGTCAAACATTTATTGATCCTACCTTGTATGTGATCACTCCCCTCCATTGGCCACCAAAAGCACTGGGTCTGTGTCCCGTAACACATGATATGGTTTGGCTGTGTCCCCACCCAAATCTCATCTTGAATTGTAATTCCCAGAACCCCCACATGTCACTAGAGGGACCCATGGGAGGTAATTGAATCATGGGAGTGGTTACGGTTTTGCTTTTCTCATGATAGTGAGTGAGCTCTCATAAGATCTGATGGTTTTATAATGGGCTTTTCCCCCTTTTTGCTGGGCACTTCTTGTTGTCACAATGTAAGACAAGCCTTTGTTCCTTCTTTGCCTTCTGCCAAGATTGTGAGGCCTCCTTAGCCATGTAGAACTGTGAGTTCATTAAACCTCTTTTGCTTTATAAATTACCCAGTCTTGGGTATTTCTTCATAACAGTACGAAAATGAACTAATATGTGCATTGTATTTTCTTTGCATTCTATATGTTTTATATATGCTAAATTTCTCTATCTTTATTAAAGCATGTATTCCTTTATAGCAGTTGTATACTCATTCTATTATCCCTTGCATTGGCTAGCTAATGCATCCACTAGACAATTAGCCCAATAAAAATGTATGGCGTAACCTCTCTTCGTCCCTCATATTAAAATTAACATTTATACAGATTCAGCTAAATGCCAACTAAAGAAAGCATGAGAAGAAAGTCAGTCAAAATGATGCAGGAAGGAATGATAAGCTTTACCCTTAGGAGAATTTGCATATGAAGAACCATCTTCTTAACTCCTAAACCTGTATATATGGTCAACATTGAGTTAATGTGGGTCTATGTTACTTCTATCATGGTTACCAATATTCCCTTTGAGAGATACAATGTTCATAATGGGCCTGCATGAGCTTCTCACTCTAGATTTCAAGCTTCTGAAGACAGAAGCCACCTGGTATTTTCTCTAGGATTTGGGCCTCCCCAAGGCCCTATTTGAAGCACAGGTATCAAATAGAAGGAATTTGTCCTTGTTCCTTCCTTCCTCCCCCTATTCATTACTCTCCTCCTGAGAAGAGATTTTGGTGCCTACTCTCAAATTAGGGATGAAAGATTTCATATGATTGCTTTTTAAATTGAACTTTTTGTCTGTTTATTTGTTTAAACATACTTTAGAGGAAATTATGTTAATGAATCTTTTTGGATTTGATAGTCATATTCTCTTTCATTGTGTGATTTCAAGTTCCTCAGTACTTTCAGTACTTTTTTGCATGTAACTCAGCTTTTAACCATACTTGAAGTGATTACCAGATTAGGGGAAAGTAAGAGGAAGGGTCACGGTTTGGAATAAGACTCTTGTATATATGTAAAGGAAAAAAAGTCACAAATGTAAACAATGATGATGATAATAATAATCATAATTATAATTTATTGAATATTTACCATGTCCATAATTAAGTGATTATTTATTAATTCATCTAATCTTTCTAGCAACCCTTTGAAGAAGTGTTATCTCTATTTTACATATGAGAAAAGTAATGCTTAACTAGTCCAAGGATACAGAGTTAATAAATGCATAGTATAAGATTCAAACTCAAGCAGTCTAACTCCAGAGGCTTCCAGAACCCTTAACCATGCAATACACTGCCTTTCACCAAGGAGAAGAAAGTATTTTCAATATTAGAATGAATATATTACATCAACTACATAACACTGTTATTAAGTCCAGCAAGTAATGAGGCTCTTGGGCAATTATTTAAGTACAACTATTAATAAGCTCATACTGAGAATGTCTAGCTTGTCCTCCACAAGTCTAAAGGAGCTTCTGATCAAACAGTAAAACATAACATAAATCCCACAGCCTGCGATGTGACTAAGATATACTGCTCCAACAATACATTTTGTTCCAGGGAACTTAAAAAAAATCACATTTCTTTAGCAAATCCTTTTAGTTAGGTAAAATGTTATCTAACTAAGCATTATAGATCTCTATGGGACCCAAGGGTCACATTAGTAATCCAATTAAAACCATTTCCCTCTGTCCACTGGAGAAATCAGCATTGTTCTTCACAACAGAATCCTGTCTTAACAAAGACCTCTGGTGCTCTCTTATTTTATTTAAATAGCCTCTTGGGGCCCTATACTATAGTGCTATTTATAGTGCTTAGAGGTTTCAGTTTGTAAAATATTGCACTTTTCTGGAAATAGAGGAGAGTGGGGACAGGTAGGAGAAGATGACAGGTATAGATGAGGGCAATAGTTAACATTTAGTCAGAAAATAAGTTTCAGAATATGGTATTGCTATTTTCTCTTATTCTTTCCTTATTTTAACTAGAAGTTGGGATCTACAAATAAAACTAAAAAATGTGAAATATGAGTTTTGCTCTTATTAAATTTTGAGTCTAGTTTTCTATAACTCACAAAGAGACTCTGAAGTGGGTGCAATGGAGATCAACAATTATAATTTCAAGTAACATCCTTGAAGAAGTGCTCAGGGAGTGAGAAATTATTTAGTGTGAAACAGAGAAGATTGGGGCATAATTTAAACATTGTTCAAAGATATGAAGAAAAATTATTCATCTCCTTTCCATTGAGAACTTAACAGCAGGAAATGAGCTTTTGCTGCTATCTGAGGAATTCATGTTATTATAGAAAGTAGTTTCCTCTGGCAAAAGTTTTTGGTATTTTTTCAGGGTTACATTCTTGCAAGTGGTTTGCAGATCTCTTTGTCTGAAGGTCTTTAAACACAGAATGTTTCCTCGTCAGTTTGTTATTGTTTATATGTAATTCTACAAAACATGTAGGGATAAAAATGATGGCATTTCCTGAATTCTTATGGCCTTAGAAATAGTCAGGATCATTTTTTTCTATGAAAATATTATAATATGAGAATATAGTAAAATATATCATATTTTTAATACTTCATCTTTTGATGCAAATTTTTTTTGCAGACATTTGTGTACACAAAAATGTATATTTTATATATGCACATATAAAACTAAAATGATAAAATCATATAAATAAATACTACTTTAGGAAAACCTTGTAAAATGTTGTGCACTATAACTTGACCTTGCAAACAGAGGAACTCACCCACAAATATAATGAAGGCACTTCCTTGTCAAAATAAACTAAGTAAACGTTGATTTATGCTGTTCTGAGATGTTACGCTCAGGGATACTGCCTGCTTACTCCCTCTCCTCTCTCTGCACATGTATTCTGATTTGGGAATCACTGCTCAGGGGCATCCTTAGCAAAAGGCTCTGAGTGTTCTCTGAGCTAGTCTAGGTGTAGTCTGTGACTAGAGTTCTCTGCATTCAGGCTGCTGAACTAAAAACATGACTCACAAATTAGGTGTCTCTGACAGCTTTTAAAAGCTGTCATTTGGTTGTGTTGAGAATTTTTTCTTTTATCCCGTAGATGTGGATAATACTTTTTAAAATTTGTATACTTCCTTTTTGGTACCATACACCACCCAGGATCAACCACTTTATTTTCCAATTTTAAGGACACTGAGATCTCATTAATTAGAACAGCTAATATAAATTTAAAGTTTATAATAATTTGGAAGAGGGGCTGATTGGAAATTATTTGTACTTAGCAAATCTTTCCCTCAAATTGTTCTAAATTGCAGCTTGAGCTAAATTGCAGGAGGAATGCTTAAAATACTTAAGTGAATGGCTGATTTTGAAGCACTTTTAGAAACGCCCACATACTTACAATATACATGCTAACTTGAAAGCATTTCTATTTTTTTAGACTGAGTTCCTTAGCACCTCTACCAAGAGTTTCTTAGGTTAGTTTGGAATATCTTAGTAAAAACTAATATATTTATATGCATTTTTTAAATTACGCCATTATTTTACTTTCACTCAGCTCTGATTGATTTTTTTCCCTGTTTGGTCAACACTTGTAAAGCTTTTTTATTTTTAGTTTTTGTATTTCAATAGGTTTTTGGGGAACAGGTTGTGTTTGGCTACATGAATACATTCTTTAGTGGTGATTTCTGAGATTTTGGTGCACCCATCACCTGAGCAGTGTCACTGTACCCAATGTGTAGTCTCTTATTCCTCCCCACCCCCTACCCTTTCCCCTGAATCCCCAGAGTCCAATATATCATGGCAAGGTTTTATCATATTTTTGTGTTGCCATAAAATGATTGTCAAGTAGACTGTTAAATTTGACCAATCTTCAAAGTGTTACAGAGGGAACTCTTTCGTATACGTTATTTCTTGAAAAATCAACCCCACTTAAATTCTACTCAAGAGACTTTTATTTATATATCTATCTCTGATCACATGTATTGAGGACCTACTGTATGTCAGACATTGTGCTTAGTTATAAGGAAGTCAGGGATTTAAGACAGACATACTTTCTGACCCCATTGAGCTTAATAGATGATATAGCTAAGAGAAATGAGATAAAGTTAATCAAAAGTGTCATAGAAGTAATAGGTGTGCAGATTCAAAGAAAGACTACTAGGAGGGAGGGATGTCCACAGAAAAACGTTAGTGTAATTTAAATAATTTGTGACAAATGAAATGAAGAGTCTACTAGGCAGGAGGTAGTAGTCTATGTAGAAGTCCAGGGCCTTTGGACAATTGAAGGTAGATGTGTTTGTCTAGATTGTTGCATGGGAGGGGAAAGTGAATCATGTCAGCCTTTTTAAGAATGTCATATTCATCCTGTGGGTTATTGGGGGTCCTTCAAGCATTTTAGAAAGGGTAAGCATGTTCAGATTTATTTTTTTTAAGATTATTATATTTGGTATGTGGGAAATGATTGGAGGGAATAAAACTAGATTCAAAACATGAAAATGGAGACTTGTTGAAATCATACAGGCAGTATTTGTATATCTAAATAATGACCTAGAGTAGTATCAGTATGTTGGCAAGAAGTAGAAAGGGAAGGAATGAGATGTATTAATTTACAGAGTGTTGGATGGTAAGAGACAACAGGAAGATAATTTCAATTTTGAACATATTCAGTTGCATGTATGAAAGGGATCTTCAGTACAGAGTTGAAAATGTGTATATGAATCTCTAGAGAAAAAAATGTACTGGCAACCCAAAACATGGAGTTATCAGCCTGGCAATGATCACTAAAGATGGAAAGTAGACTATATTCACAGAGAAAGAAGAGCAATAGCCTAGTATAGACCCATAAGAGATGTTTAAGTATCAGGGAGAAGGGACTTCTGTGTTTTACACTTTAACATCCCTTGTATTAGTTGTTCCTTAACCCATGGTATCACACCTGTGGCTTGAGAAGTAAATCTTTCATAAGAAAGTCGAAACTCTGAATGTAAACAGGTTTTTTTATTTTTTTCAAGAAATTTGATTATGAAGGAGCTGGAGGGGTTATGAAGTTAAAGAAGTATTTTTTTTTTAATGGGAGAGACTAGAACCATTTTTAATATTGATAAGAAAGTGGGATTATCCTCTCAGTAGTAAGGAGGAAAGATGGCTTTCATCTCAGCAGGAGGGATATAGGAAATAATAGGGCAGATGCTAGTAATATCTCCTTCCTTAAATTCCCTCTCCTGTGGCATATTTAGCATAACATAATTTAGCTTTTCTAAGGCATTCTCTTGTATTACTTTATTATATGTGTTAGTCTTGTCTATTAATTGCTTCTAAGTGCCTTGAAAGCAGGAGATCACAGTTTGCACCATCACCTGCAGTGAGGCTAGAGATGTTGCTCAGCATCATCCCCAAATGAGTCCTACAAAGCTGAAGACAAGATGTTTGTTTTTCTTTCTTATAGAAACAGAGAGTTCTAACAGATCATGAAAATGCAGTGTGAACCAAAGTCCCTGTCTTTTATTTTTTTAAAATACAGGTTTCATGGCTACTCTGAGGAAAAATCAGAAATGCTCTCTAATCTGTGATTGAAATAATCCTGCTCCTTTGTCTTTATATCTACATCTTTACCTATATGTATACCAGTATCTCTATATACCTATGTGTCTATAAAGCTCCAGAGAAAAAAATAAACTGATGATCCAAATCATGAAGTTATCAGCCTGGCAGCGGCCACTCAAGCTGGGAAGTAGAATATATTCACTGAGGATACATAGATACATAGAATTGATAGATACATAGATACAAAGAAATATGTAGATATATAGATTAGAAAGAGACTGGTCCATTTTTCCTAAATAAATAAAAGCAAAATTTATTTCGTCAGAATTTTATAATTTCTGACTAGCATGAGGGGAAAAAAAGGTCCCTATGCTCCTTTACTTCATTGTTGCTTTCCAGTCTAACCCACGAATACCCAACTGAACAGTTGTGGGAACCCTCCAATGCAAGCAAGGCCAGCTTGAGACTCAGGACATTTCTTATTAAGGGCAATTCTCACCTTAAGGGAGATGAATAAAGCAGACTGGAGATTATCTGGACAATACACTGAATAGTGAACAAAGGATTTGTGAAGCCCCTTGACCCTTGTCTGGCAGTGGGATCCTGATATTCTAATTTTGATACAGTTAAAAGAATCTGAGAACCATCATGACTAAAGTAAGGAGACAGCCATAAGTTTGGCAGATACTGTTTTAGTGATGTTAATGCAGTGATGAACTTATAAATACTATATCATTTGTGGATTGGTTTCTGAAGTGTTTTAAGATGTGGGACACGTTTTCTGCTAATAGTTAAAAAATGTAGAATTTAGAATTGTACATCCAGAGCTAGAAAACACACCAGGTCCCACTGTTGAGAGATGCAGGGTTTTTTATTTGTTTTTGACTTAAGGAATCAATGCAGACAAATGATAAACAGTAACAAAGTTCAAAACCTTTCACAACAGAGTGTTTCAATTATTTTTGCTCCCCGCTGTCATTCTATGTAAGCGTCATGGGCAACAGTATTCTGCATTTCACTTACGTCTCTGTGCTTTTGTTTTCTGCCTACTTTTCCAAAAATCTTATCTTTAAGTAAATGCTCCTGAAATGGAGTCCACAGTATTCACTTGCCATTGCCTTCCTTACTGAGCTTCTGCTCCCTCTCTTTCTCCTGACCACCAAAGGAACAAATAGTTAACATTCACTGTTTCTCTGCTTCAGGTTCCCTCTTCCATAAATAATTAATTGATACTTGAGTTTTCTTTATGACATTTATGAAAGAGAAGAAAGAAGAAGAGAAAGGTAGCTTGAAAAAAATGTATTTTATTTAGGTGAAACAGATTTGGCTTCCCAAATCCCTTTCTCTAAATTGAATTTTAGCTATTGGAAAATGTTGTGCTGTGCACATGAATCAGCCTGCACACAGATACATGCTGCTCTGTATGTGGAATCTGACTCCAAGGTGCTATTTGACAGCTTGTATTTGCTTACTAACCATCCCGCAGCAGGGAGATGTTTGGGCTTGGAATAAAAGTTGTTTATAGATGTGAAAGTTTTCCATTGGCACTGACCGTGTAAACATTTAGAATTGTGCAAGGTCTGGTTACAGGAGACATTATTCAGAAAATTTTTAACCAGAGCATAACTATTTATCTCATTCATTGACAAAGCTATTTTTCTTCTTCCCATTTTCTTCCACACCTAAATGTAGTGAAATTTAGAGCGAGCCCGAATCATAGAAGTATCGTCGTCTATTTGTAGGACTGTATTTCACTCTTCCCATATAATATGTTTTCTTTTTCCTTAAAATCTTCAAAGAAATTGATTGCACAACAAGTCTTATTATCCCATTCTTATGACTAGCACTTGATTTGTTCGTAGACATTGAGTGACAAATGCAGTGCTTAATTTAACAGAGAAATCTAACTATATATTTGCTTATAAAACTATCCCCTTTTGTCTGGTTCTTAGTGGAAATTGAACAATTGCTCGTAGCCAGCCCTAAAATATGATTTTAAAAACTAATATGTTTGGGGAGAATTGAGTAATGAAGTGTCATATTTTGCTCCTGGTGTTTAAAACTGCTCTCATACATTGTGATGGTCTGTCCTGGTAAACAAGGCTCCTAGCATTCTTTCAGAACATGCCTTCTTACTAAAGCCCTTGCAATAAATTCACTCTGTATTAATTACCTCCTCTCCTAGTGGCAGACGTATTATTTCCTGAATGCTTTCATCAACGTCTCTGGGTAATTCATTGCCCAGAAAATGCCTCTTACCTGTCTATTATAGACCTCATCGCATGTACTAAGAAGATTACAAATATTATATTTTCTATTATTACTAAAATCTTATTTAAAAAAATATTCTGTGAGGACCCATAAGATAATTTATATTTATCATGGTGACTCAATCTTCTAGTGACTGCTTTAAATACTACAACACGTAGTATTTTTTAAAGTATCTTATTTCACTTTTAGACTTTTACCTATTTATTTTCAATATCCCTTTCTCTTTTTCCCTTGCAAAACTGAGTTTCATTCTTGTTAAAATAAAAGTCTTTGGGAATTGTGTCCTTGTGCCCTGATAAGGTACATAGAATTTCAATTTCAGTCCTTTTGTTTAGGTGTTGAAAAGCTACTCAGAGAATTCATAAAACCTGAAATATTCCCATCATCTTTAAGGCACCAGGAAAAAATGGAAGTGAGCATTGTTGTTTGATTTCTAATTGGATAAATTCAGCCGTTCTATGTTTCAAATTCATCTTTTTGTTGAGTTGCCAGGTATATTTCCAGGTAAGCGACAGGAGATCCCTGGAGCTGCTGTTCTCTCCAACATCTATGATGTCCCACACATTTTCCTGCACACTTCAGTTTGGCTCCGATCACTACTCTTTCACTAAACAGCTCTCCATTCTCTCCATTTGGCTAAACACATTTGTCAAATTTCAGATCTCATCTTGCTTGATTCTTAGCAGCTGTCTCCATTGCCTATGACTACTTTGAAATACACATGTTCCTTGGGTTCTCCTCATCCTTCTCTGATGAGTCCTTCTAAGGGTCCTTAACAGCTTCTTACTAAATTTTAAATCTTGGCTTTTTTTCAAGGTCCTGTCCTAAGCTTTTGCTCTCCTTTTCTATACTTTATCCTTTGGAAATCTGAGCTAGGGCTAATAGCTTTATTTATCATTTATGGTTGATAATTCTCAAATTGAAACCCCTATCCCAGAGCTTCTTAAAATCATCTGCAGCACATACATCCAACTGAATGTATTATATGCACTGAAGGTTCAACATGTCCCGAACTGAGCACATGATTCTCTCTGCCTATCCAGCCCCTACCAAAAAGATTATTCTTCTCCATCATAGTGAATGAACCCCAATTCAGCCAGAAACCCAAGTCATTCTTAACTCTTTTCTCTTTATCTCCTTTCTTAGCTAATCGTCCATCACTATCTCCATTCTACCTCCAAAATAAATCAAATTCAATCTACCTCTCCTTATTTCCAGAGTCATTACTTTTTCCTGAGCCACCATTATTTCTCTCTTGAAATAGTGCCATAGCTTTATAAATGATCTCTAATTTTATTCTTGATCCTCTTTAATTGGTTCTTTATACTGCTGTTAGAGAATTTCCTTTATAAAAGACACATCTATGTAATCATGTTGCTCCTATGCCTTAAAAGTTGCTCAGTGTCTACGCGGTTGTGAACTTGGCCTAAAAGGGCCTGTAAATTCTGACTCTTGCCTATGTTTCCAGCTTTGCCTGCTACTACTCTTTATCACATCATTCCTCCAACAATACTGCCCATGCTTCTCAATATGGTATGCTTCTCACTCCAGGGCCTTCTTATGTGCTGTTTTCTCTATGTGATTTTCCCGTTCTTGTTTTTTTAATTAATTATTGTTTCAGAGCTCAATTATTTCCTGCTCATAGATGCTTCCCTAATAATACAGATTAAATCAGGTGCCTTGTTAAATACTCTGATTAGATCTTGTTATGCAGTGAATGTCTGTACTTTGCTAAATTTATATGTTGAAGCTTAAACCCCTAGAGTAGCTATATTTGGAGATGGAACCTCTAAGGAAGTACTTAAGGTTAAATGAGGTCATAAGGTTGGAGCCCTAATTTAAAAAGATTAATATTCTATTAAGAAGAGATACCAGAGAACTTGTTCTCCTTCTTTCTTCCTTGTACATTCACCAAGGAAAGGTCATATGAAATAATGGTGAGAAGGCAGATATCTGCAAGCTAGGAAGAGAGCTCCCACCAGAAGTCTACCCTGCCAGACCAGAGGAGGGAAGGAGAGAGGGGAGCAATGGTTAAAAAACAAACTACTGGATACTATGCTCACTACCTAGGTGATGGGATCAGTCATACACTAAATCTCAGCATCATGCAATATACCCGGGTAATGAACCTGCACATGTGCCACCTGTATCTAAAATAAAGGTTGAAATTATAAAAATAAGAAAAAAATTAATTATTTAGAGTCATGATGAGTGCTACATAGAGAAAGTACAAGTCCTGTATTAGTCATCTTGGGCTGCCATAACAAAACACCATACATTAGGTACTTTTTTCTTATAGTTCTGGAGGCTAGATGTCTAACGTCAAGGTCTGGAGGCTAGATGTCTAACATCACTCATGTTGCCAACTTGTCACTGAGTATCCAATGTTTAGCTCCCACTTATAAGTGAGAACATGTGGTATTTGTTTTTCTCTTTTTGCATTAATTCACTTAAGATAATGGCCTCCAACTGCATCCACGTTGCTGCAATGGACATGAGTTCATTCTTTTTTATGGCTGCATAGTATTCCATGGTGTATATGTACCACAGTTTCTTTATCCAATGCACCATTGATGGGTGCCTAGGTTGATTCCATGTCTTTCTTTGGTGAATAGTGCTGCAGTGAATATACAAGGGTATGCATCTTTTTTGGTAGAATAATTTATTTTATTTTGGAAGTGTGCCAAGTAATGGGATTGCTGGGTCAAATGGTAGTTCTAAGTTCTTTGAGACATTCCAAATTGCTTTACACAGTGACTGAATAAATTTACATTCCCACCAACCCTTCCCTTTCCCCTGCAGCCTCACCAGCATCTATTATTGTTTTGCTTTTTAATAGCCATACTGACCTGTGTGAGATGGTATCTCAGTGTGGTTATGATTTGTATTTTTCTGATATTTAGTGATGTTTGGCATTTTTTCATAGTTTGTTGGTCACATGATGTCTTTATTTGAGAAATGTCTGTATATGTCCGTTGCCCCTTTTTAAAGAGGTTGTTTTTTGCTTGTTGGATTAAGTTCCTTATATACTCTGGATATGAGGCCTTTGTTGAATGCATAGTTTGTTAATATTTTCTCCCATCCTATAGGTTATCTGTCTACTCTGTTTCTTTTGTTGTGCACAAGCTCTTTTGTTGAATTAGGTCTGACTTGTCAAATTTTGTTTTTGTTGCAATCCCTTTTGAGCACTTAACAATAAATTCTTTCTCAAGGCCAATGTCCAGAATGGTGTTTCTTATGTTTTCTTCTAGGAGTTTTGCAGTTTGAGGTCTTACATTTAAATTTTTAATCTATCTTGAGTTAATCTTTGTATATGTTGAAAGAAAGAGGTCCAGTTTTATTATTCTGCATAGGGCTAGCTAGCTGTCCCAGCACTGTATACTGAATATGAAGTCCTTTTCTCATTGCTCATTTTTAATGAGTTTCTCAAAGACCAGATGGCTGTAGCTGTGCAGCTTTATTTCTGGGTCCTCTATTCTGTTCCATTGGTCTATGTGTTTATTTTTGTACTAGTACCATGATGTTTTGGTTACTGTAGCCTTATAGTATAGTTTGAAGTTGGGTAAAATGATGCCTTCATTTTGTTCCTTTTGGGTGGGATTGCTTTGGCTATTTGGGCTTTTTTAGGTTCCATATGAATTTGAGAATAGTTTTTTTTCTAATTCTGTGAAAAAAGACATTGGCAGTTTGATAGAAATAGCATTGAATCTGTAGATTGGGAAGTATGGCCATTTGAACTATATTGATTCTTCCAATACATAAGCAAGGAATGTTTTTCCATTTGTTTGTATCATCTATGATTTCTTTCAGCAGTGTTTTGTAGTACTCCCTATAGGGATCTTTTGCCTTCTGGGTTAGATGTATTCCTAGATATTTTATTGTTTCTGTGGCTATTGTAGATGGAATCAAGTTCTTGATTTGTCTCTCAGCTTGAATGTTTTTGGTGTATAGAAATGCTACTGATTATTGCACATTGATTTTTGTATCCCAAAATTTTACTGAAGTTGTTTATCAGTTCCAGGAGCCCTTTGGGAGAATCTTTAGGGTTCTCTAGATATAGAATTCTGTTGTCCACCAAAAGAGATAATTTGACTTCTTCTTTTTCTATTTGGATGCCTTTTATTTATTTCATCTGCCTTATTGCTCTGGCTAGAACTGCTAGTACCATGTTGAACAGTTGGTGGTGAGAGTGAGGATTCTTGTCTTATTCCAGTTCTCAGGGAGAATGCTTCCAGCTTTTGACCACTCAGTATGATGTTGGCTGGGAGTTTGTCATAGATAGCTCTTATTTTGAGATATGTTCTTGATATGGTTTGGCTCTGTGTTCCCACTCAAATCTCATCTTGAACTGTAATCCCTGTGTGTTCAGGGAGAGACCTGGTGGGAGGTGATTGGAATATGGGGGTGGTTTTTAATGGTTTAGCACCATCCTCCTACTGCTATCTCATGACAGAGTTCTCATGAGATCTAATGGTTTAAAGGTGTAGCACTTTTTGCCTTGCTCTCTCTCTCTCTTCTGCTACCATGTAAGACATGCCTTGGTTCCCCTTTGCCTTTTACCATGATTGTAAGTTTTCTGAGGCCTCCTCAGCCATGTAGAACTATGAGTCACTTAGACCTCTTTTGTTTATAAATTACCCAGTCTCAGGTAGTTCTTTGTGATAGTGTGAAAATGAACTAGTACAGTTCCTTCAATGCCTAGTTTGTTGAGAGTTTTTATTATGAAGGGATATTGGGTTTTATTAAATACTTTTTCTGCATCTATTGATGTAATCATATAGTTTTCATTTTTGATTCTGTTTATGTGGTGAATCTTATTTATTGATTTCCATTTGTTGCACCAACCTTTTATCTCAGGAATGAGGCCTGATTGACAGTGTTGTACTAACTTTTTGATGTACTGCTGAATTTGGTTTGCTTTTTTTTTTTTTTTTTTTTGAAGATTTTTGTGTCTATGTTCATCAGGCACAATGACCTGTAGTTTTCTTTTCTTTTTTTTTTTTTGTTCTTTTGCCAGGTTTAAGTATCAGGGTGATGCTGGCCTCACAGATTAGTTAGGCGGGAGTCTCTCCTCCTTTATTTTTTAGAATACTTTAAGTATAATTGGTACTAGCTCTATTTTGTATAACTAGTAGAATTTGGCTGTGAATCCATCTGGTCTGGGGCTTTTTTTTTTTTTTTTTTGGTTGGTGGTTTTTTTATTTTTATTTTTTTACTTGCTGATTCAATTTTGGAACTCAATATTAGTCTGTTCAGGATTTCAATATCTTCCTGATTCAATCTTGGGGGATTGTGTGTTTCTAGGATTGGGATTGGTTGTAATGTCACCTTTATTGTTTTTGATTGTGCTTATTTGGATCTTCTCTCTCTTTGTTTCTTTTTCTCTTTCTTTTGACGGAGTCTTGCACTGTCACTCAGGCTGGAATGAAACTGCAAGATCTTGGCTCACTGCAACCTCCACCTCCTGGGTTCAAGTGATTCTCCTGCCTCAGCCTCCTGAGTAGCTGGGATTATAGGCACCTGCCACCACGCCTGGCTAATTTTTTTTGTATTTTTAGCAGAGATGAGGTTTCACTATGTTGGCCAGGCTGGTCTCGAACTCCTGAACTTGTGATCCACTCACCTTAGCCTCCTAGGTGCTGGGATAATAGGCGTTTGCCACCATGCCAGGCCTTCTCTCTTTCTTTCTATGTTAAGCTAGCTAGTGGTCTATTGAGCTTATTTGTCTTTTCAAGAAACCAGCTTTTGCTTTCATTGATTGATTGTATGAATTTTGGGTCTCAATTTTGTCGTGACACTAACTAATTATTTAATCAGTCCTTTAATAGCTGCATCTTCTTGATGGAAGATAGCCTGCATGAGGGCTAGAATTGGGTTCATCTTGTTCAGCACTTGGCCTCCAGTGGCTGTGTCATGGGTCTTCAATAAGAAAGTATAGTTTTTGAGTGAATGTTCAGGAAGAAAGGGCATTCCAATGATTAACTCCTGGGAAATGATTAGTTAGAAAAACAGAACTTCCAAATCATAAGCAGAAATAAGGCACAGAAAGGATTGTAAAATAGCAGACAGTAGGGCAATAAAATAAGTCCGTTGCAGGAGGACAGCCTGGAAATTCAAAAGCATTTCTATCCATTGTTAAAATAAATACATAAATACAGTTCAAAATTCAGCATAATTTCATCGTATTTCAACACCTTTTATCCTTGCATTTATCCCCATAATTCTCCTACAAAACCTGTTATTTGGAAATAAATAGAAAATTATTGGCAGTGCCCAAATACAGCAACTTAAAATTAAAGCAACTTGAACATATTGCTTATTTACTTTATCCACCTGAAATAATCTCCTCCCTCCTCCCTTTTATCTAGTAGACAAACTCAACTTTTAAGTCAGAGGCTCCCAACTTTGAGACTTTTGGATGAGTTTCAGAGAGTATGTCTGAACCCTCTAAAATTTTATACTCCTTTCGTATGAATGCATGAATATGTGTTTTTGTAAGAAAGGGGTACAGGAAGCTTGGAAGATGGGTTCAGTGATTTGGGAATCCAAAAAATAAACTGGGAAGAGGTAATTTGACTACTGGTAAATGACGATTGCAACCACCAAGGGGAAAGAATGGGGAACCCCCTTTTTCCCTAATGTGTCATGCTCAGAGAACAATGCATAGGAATGTTGTCTGGAATGGAAATTGTCACCTTCTGCCTTCTGCTCTCGTTTTCTATTCTATATGTATTGCCGCACCTTTTTTTCCCTTTACTTCCCTTCAGGTTTAAATTAGCCATTCACTGCCTTGCAGTCTTTAGGGTAGTAAAAGTTCAGTATTAATCAACTAATTAAAATTTGAACTCTGAAACTAAAAGCTGAATGACAGTTATACTGCTAACCAGAAATTTCTAGTCAGTGGTAAAATATTGAATGATTCAAGTGGAAAGATATATAACAAAACTATTATTAGAGCTATTAGGCTTAAAATATAGTTATTTAACATGAAAGATTATTCAAATGCATGCATAGCTAAAAAATTTACAATGATTTGACTTCTTTGGCTAAAATAGTTGTTCAAATTTATAAGATTTTTTTAATTTGCCATATTTTGCTGACTTAATACTTTTAGGTTATATAAAGTTGAACTAACACATTAGTATAAAATATGGTTAATGCATGTACAGATTTAAAATGAGTTAGCTGAACCAAATATATCTTGTCTAATATCCATTTGAAATACATAATCACTTAGGGTAATGTATGCCTAGAAACAGAAATATATTAGGCCTGGAGTAAAACCAAGCCACTCATATTATCTAAACAAAGACTGTTATTTCCTGTAGTACCTACCAGGTATCATTTACCCGTTTCCTTATTAAGAGAACAATAAGATTAATGGGGTTAGGAGAGCGCTTAACTAAAATAATGTATTTTTCCTTTTTCCTGTAGGCAGTGGTGGCTAATTAGATATAAGTAGGAGTTATTGGGCAGACTTTTGAGAGTACTCCAAAAGGTGGCTAAGCCATCTGAGAGAATGCCCCCATTTTACTTTCATTTTTCTCTTCCTATTCAAAACATTAAAGTAATGGCTGAACCTTCAATATCTTGTAACATGGAGGCAGTGTTGAGAATGGAACTACACAGTAGTGATAGATATGCAGATAAAAGGGACAAATCTTGGGCGCAATCGTGACAACAAGTAGTAGTCTTCAGTAGCCTTGTTGTCACCATTTTACCGCCTACCTTCAGGTTTTTCCAAGGGCAAAAAATAAACTCCTATCTAATTTAAGCTATTAGTCTAGCTGGCAGCCAAATCAACTTCTAAGTAATACCTTCTGTAGTTAAGAATGTGGCTGAATTATTAAAAAAAATTAACATTGGTAGCTAAAGTAATGGTCACTGCACAAATTTGAAAGTCTCCACTCATCTTACTGAAAACCCTACAAATCAACAGGAAAAAAGTTCATACAATTCCATGCCTCCATCATTACTAGAAAACATAATTTTTTTAACCATAAATGTAAACATCAATTTCCAAACAAGCTTTCTCTTGAGATCTTGCTGGAAGCCTTTGCATAGAAAAAAAAAAAAAAAAAAAGAAAAAGTAAAGAAAGATAAAGCTAAAATCATCTCCATTAAGAAAAAGTCCACCCCCAAAGTGAAAATTTGGAGAATTAAATCCCATAGCTTAAAATAACATTAGAAAGGGACTTAAAACATGGAACTTGAAGAGGCGTTAAGAGACTGGATGAAGGCAGAGGTGGCATTAAGAGACTGAATGTGAAAAAGGAAAAGAAAAAGGGGAGAAAATTTAGGATTCTGAAAAACAAAAAATCCAAAGTTTTCCCCTAGGAATCTCCCCCAAAAGCTATTTATTAAGGAAACTGCATTTAATTGCACTCATGTAAGAGGGGGCCCAAGACTAGAATTCCTTCCATCAACCCCCAAATTTTAACCCCATTCATGTAATGCATAGACACAAGCAACATTTATCTATTCAAAGCCACTATCGAAAGGAAACAGAAAATTAAAACTTTTTACCTGATGAAAAAATCTTCTCTAAAATCAAATATGAAAAAAGGAGAAATCTCTACCCTAACACTCTGAACTAAATCAAATATTTCAAACCCATATTTGGGGATATGCTAAAAAACAAAAACAAAACAAAAACAAACATGGAAAAATCATTAGTCTGAAATAAAAAGCCTAAGAATAGAAGTGGACAAAAAAAAAAAGAAAAAGAAAAGAAAGAAAATGAGAGTTGTTTGAATTCAAGAAAGACATAGATAACAAGGCAAGAAGCTTTTGAGAAATGACTAACGTACAAAATGCTCAAAGTGAATACAGATTGAAATAAATATTTAGTAAGAGGCATTGAAAAAAAGCCAGAAAATAACCAACAGAATGGAAATGGGAGTTAGCCACAAAATGTAAAAGGAACCAGAGAGAAGGTAACTAAAATAGAAGACTAGCAAAAAATAGAGTCCTTGAAAAGGATAAACAAAGCAATGTATCCTAATTAACAATTAACACTATAAGAATACTTCCCAGGAAAAAACACTTGTATCTTTATATTGAAAGGGTCTTATGGCTATCTGGAAAAATTAGAAATTGATCTTGGACTATAAACTCTATTAGTTCCGTCAGTCTATTTATCCATCTCTGTATACATACCACAAAGTCATATTTACTGTATTGATATAACATACATGGAAATCTGGTATTCTGAGTACTTCAACTGTGTAGTTTTTCATTGTCTTTATTCCTTTTGTATTTCCATAGAAGTTTTTAAATCAGCCTTTCATTTTCCCTAGTAAATTGTTCTCATTTCAATAGAATCTCATTGAATCTATACATTAATTTGGTGAGAACAAATACATTTGCAATAATTGTATCTTCCATGAATGTGGTATGTCCTTATAATTTCTCTTAATAGTGCTTTATAGTTTTCAATTACTAGTATTTATTTTAGTTTGTATGTTTTAAAAATAAATATATAAAAGAATTTAAATACATTTCTTTTTAAAATTACTTGGTTGATAGACTCTGAGTACATATTAATAAATATGGTAGTGCACTCATTTAAAAAATTGTTTTTTTACTTTATCCCTTTCATCTCTCTATGGTAGTATACTCATAAACTATTTCTCCCTTGAGTAAAAAATCCAAGAATTCTAAACATTAGCATCAAGAATGTAACTTTTATTTGCCATTTTTGATGCCAAAACACAAAACTATTTCAACCTAAATTTTAATATACAATTAATATATATTTTGATATCTAATACAAAACATGATAAAATATCCAATGTAAAAATGTATTTATCAGCAAATACATACTTTGTTATATAACTGTTTCATTGAATCATTTGTACCAAAAAATTGCCAAATTTTGTCTTCTTATATGCTCATATTATAAATATTTTAAGAAGTATAAACAATGAGAACTCATGGACACAGGAAGGGGAACATCACACTCTGGGGCCTGTTGTGGGGTTGGGAGAAGGGGGAGGGACAGCATTAGGAGATATACCTAATGCTAAATGACGAGTTAATGGGTGCAGCAAACCAACATGGCACATGGATACATATGTAACAAACCTGCACATTGTGCACATGTACCCTAAAACCTAAAGTATAATAATAAAATTAAAAAAAAAAATGTCTTCTTTTGAGAAGTGTCTGTTCATGTCCTTTGCCCACTTTTTGATGGGGTTGTTTGTTTTTTTCTTGTAAATTTGTTTGAGTTCATTGTAGATTCTGGATATTAGCCCTTTGTCAGATGAGTAGGTTGCAAAAATTTTCTCCCATTCTGTAGGTTGCCTGTTCACTCTGATGGTAGTTTCTTTTGCTGTGCAGAAGCTCTTTAGTTTAATGAGATCCCATTTGTCAATTTTGGCTTTTGTTGCCATTGCTTTTGGTGTTTTAGACATGAAGTCCTTGCCCACGCCTATGGCCTGAATGGTATTGCCTAGGTTTTCTTGTAGGATTTTAATGGTTTTAGGTCTAACATTTAAGTCTTTAATCCATCTTGAATTAATTTTTGTATAAGGTGTAAGGAAGGGATCCAGTTTCAGCTTTCTACTAAGACACATGCACACGTATGTTTATTGCGGCACTATTCACAATAGCAAAGACTTGGAACCAACCCAAATGTCCAACAACAATAGACTGGATTAAGAAAATGTGGCACATATACACCATGGAATACTATGCAGCCATAAAAAATGATGAGTTCGTGTCCTTTGTAGGGACATGGATGAAACTGGAAAACATCATTCTCAGTAAACTATCGCAAGGACAAAAAACCAAACACCGCATGTTCTCACTCATAGGTGGGAATTGAACAACGAGAACTCATGGACACAGGAAGGGGAATATCACATTCCGGGTACTGTTGTGGGGTGGGGGGTGGGGGGGGGCGGGGACAGCATTAGGAGATATACCTAATGCTAAATGACGAGCTAATGGGTGCAGGAAATCAACATGGCACATGGATACATATGTAACAAACCTGCACATTGTGCACATGTACCCTAAAACCTAAAGTATAATAAAAAAAATAAAAAATAAAAAAATAAAAATAAATAAAATTTAAAAAAATAGTTTAAAAAATTCGGTAGTGTAATGGAAATTTATTGTCTCAGTCCTGGAGCCTGCAAGTATGAAATCAAGGTATCAACACGGTTGGTTTATTCTGAGGGCTGTAAAGGACAATCTGTTCCATGCTTATCTCCTAGCCTCTGAAGATTTCCCGGTAATCTCTGTCATTACTTGGCTTATAGACACATCACTCCAGTCTCTGCCTTCATGTTCATGTGTCATGCTCTCTGTGTGTCTATTTCCAAGTTCTCCCTTTTTAAAAGAACACCATTCATATTTACTCCAGTATAATCTAATTTGTTTTGTTTTTCTTTTTTACAGTTTTATTGAGGTATAATTGACAACTAAAAATTGTATATATTTGAGGTTTGCAATGTGATATTTTGATATGTCTTCATTGTGAAATGATTACTATAGTCAAGATAATTAACATAAACGTCACCGCACACAGTTACCTTCTTCTTTTGAGGGTAAGAATATTTAAGATTTATGCTCTTAGAAAATTTCAAGAATATAATATATTACTATTAAGTACAGTTACCATGCTATATATTAAGTCTCCAGATCTTATTCATCTTATAACTGCAAGTGTATACATTTGACCAAACCCCATTTTATCTCCCCACTTCCCTTTCCTTCTCCTCTCCTGGTAACCACCCTTCTACTATGTTTCTATGAGTTCGACTTTTTTAGATTTTAGATATATAAGTGAGATCACGAAATACTGATTTTTCTCTGCCTGGCTTATTTCACTTAGCATCATATCCTCCAGGATCATCCATGTCTTCACAAATGGTAGGATTTCCTTCTTGTTTATGCTGAGTAATATTCCATTGTGTATTCATATCACATTTTCTTCATTTATCTGTTGATAGACACTTAGGTTCATTTCATATCTTGGCTATTGTGAATAATGCTGCTAGTTACATCTTAAATGACTAAGGTCACATCCCGAGACACTGGGGGTTAAGGATTCAACATGTGAATTTTGAAGGGGACACCATTGAACACATAAAAACAATTACTTCAGTATTGTAAATACTTGAAACATGCAAGTTTTAAATATTTACCCAAATCCCTACTTTATCATAAGATATACAAAAATTAAGAATAAAACTGTGAAATTTCCAGGGAGAAACCAGAAAATTTACATAACTCAATTAACGTTAAGAAATACTGCCTTGTATGAAAGTGAAGTATCCTTTTTGCACTTGACTGAAAAGCTTATGGTCCCTCAAGGTAGACTATAAACTTACCTACTTTACTATATATCCTATTTTGTTTTACAATGATCCTGAGTAGGTCTACTTTCCTTATTATACTACAAATTTTGTAAGTTAATTATGTAAAATTTTGTTTTCAATTTAATACCAATGTGCTGTAGATAGTAGGAGTTTAATAATTATTTTTTCAAAGAATGAATGAAAAATGGTGATGATACTGAAAAAGAACTGATTATATAGAAATAATTATATAGAAATATATAAGGGAATGCTATCATTATATTTTTTAATACAGCATATATTTCCTTTGAGTAAACATTCTTTGCATGGTGTCTTTTATTTCAAATGGTTGCACAAAGTTTGTTAAGTAGATATGTCGGAACTGCTGCACCTTCCACTATATTATACTCCAGGGCCAAATGTGGCATCTGCTACACAATGCACAACACAACACCAGAATGATTCTATTACCCAGGAGCAACATCAAGTCTGACTGAAAGCATAGTGGCTCAGATTTAGGACAGTCAAAAACTATAATTACCCAAGGATAAATTTGACCAGAAAAGTAGAGTTACACTATTATTTTGCTAAGAAATCCACTGACTCTTTTGGGACAACAGTAAAATAACCCTTAGGCATTTAGGTAGATTATGATCAAAGTTACATGCCATGTAATTACACAGAAAAGTATTTTTGTGGCTGTAGATTTTATGAAAATATTGAAGTTGTGGATTCAATTTTTCAAATATACTGGAATTTTCTCCAGTCTTTTAAATTGCAATGAAAGAGAATTGGTAATAAATGCAATATAAATGCAATAAATGCAATAATAATAAATGCAATAATACAAATGCTGTAGATCCCACAGCCACAATAGGAATCAGCCACGCATGATCATACTTTTGGTTTTTCAGATTTCAGGGTCACAGCTTTTAGTTTCTTAGGTTTAGGATAATTTTGCCCTATATACCATAATGGAGAAAGGTTTCAATATCAAAATACAATATATTTTTCCCAATTTTTACTACAATTGTTGAACAGGAAGGTGTACCTACTTATTTTGTAGATTCCAGTACTTTAGTGTGTTTTCCATATTTCAGTTTAAGGTAGCAGAATGAGCACAGTTTTAAAGTCACCTTGACTTTCCTATAAATGTCCTATCAGACAAATTCCAGAGCTTACAGGCAGAAGGTCTTTGCTCATTGAGGGAGTTCACATGTAGATTCTCACCCAGAGATTTAATTATATTTCCATTCAAAACTTTTAGCAAGCACTTAGGATTTATCATCAATAAGCAAAACTGCATAGAAGCCAATTTGTCTTTTACGAATATCTTTCCTAGCTTGTTTTTTCCTTTCCATGTTGTTTATACAAGTATAGATATTTTAAATTATTTTATGATTAAATAATTAATTTTTTTCTTAAAAGCCCTTCCTTATTCAAGGATTAAAAAATACATATTTTCACTAGTTAAATGGTATTATACATATAGTGAAGACTGTAAAGTATTTAACTATACCATACATACAATACTTTTGTTTCCCAAAGATTGTAATCTTCACTTATTAATTTTATAAAAGTGAGCTAGTATCACTAAGAAGAATAGTGTAAATCTGGGGATTGGGGGAATATAACAAATTCCTGGGCTGCTGGATTGCAATTCCTTGGTAAGAGAGCAATTGAAAAGACATAGTGCTGAGCTTCATCATTGATTATTCCAGGGTTTCAGTTAGTATGTCAACATGTTTCCCGAGATTCCACATAATGAGTGTTAAAAAGAATATTTGTGAGAGTGTTAACTTCTTGGATAATTGACACAAAATCTCAATGGAACTGGATTCCAAAGCTTTTGTGCCTACTGCATTAAGGCCAATTCTTTCACCTCTCTTAAAAGGCCCTCTGAGCACCAGCCCTTATACACCTGCATAATTTCCCTTACACTCTCAGAAACTTCTATTCAAAGCAGATCATTAAGTGCCCCCCACAAAAACTTTACCTTTTTTCTCTTTCATTCCATTGGTCATATTGTTCCTTTGCCTGGTATTATTTCTAACCAGCATGCTAGCTCCTTTGCTAGCCTATCTACCTCTTTTCAACTCCACCTATCAAGAATGAAATGTTGTTCAAGGTGGAGTTCAGAATATTACCACCTTCACAAACCTTTTCTTGATTCTAGCAACAAAATATGGTCTTTGCCTCCCCTACACAAGTGTTTATAGCTGTCTTATACAGCTACATTTTCACCTAAATTATAATTCTGTTTGTGTGTGTGCGTGTATGTGTGTGTGTGTTTTCCTTTTCAGCATCTTAAGGATAGAGAAAATATTAGTTTTACCCACATTTGGAATTCCAGTTTAAAGTGTTTGGATTAGATACCATTTACATTGAATTCCAGAAAGCATGAATTAATCTACAGTGATGAAAAATAGATGAGTAGTTGCCTGAGGATGGGGATGGTGGAAAGAGAGGAGATGTGGGCAGAGAGATTGTTAGAAAGGATATGAGGGAAATTTTAGACAGATGAATATGTTCACTCTCTTACTTTTGGTGGTGGCCTCATGGAAGTATACATAGGTCAAAACTTAGTATTTAAATATGTGTTATTGTTTGCCAGTTATACTTCAATAAAACTGTTTACAAACCGGTGTTGGTGCATTAAAGAAAATAGAGTGCTTTGCGAAAGAATATCAGGGCAGTGGGTGGAGACTCTTTTTGGAAATAGCAATGAAGTTTACTCCTAACGAATGAGAAGGAACTAAGTTGATGGAATGCCAGAAACAGATTTATCCAGACAGAGGGAACAGCTACAAAATAGTAAAGAACTTGGAGTAGTCCTGAAACTAAGAAGAACAAAGAAAGAAGTGAGACAAGGGATGGGATTAGAATGATGTCAGGGGCACCTCAAGATCAAGAGTTTGGATTTTATTTGAAATAAAAAAGGAAATTATTAAAGGCTCTAAAGCAGCACTGTGTGTTTACCTAATCAGATTCATGTATTTGAAAGATTACTCTCTCTGTTATTTGAATAATGAATCCATGAGTCTGTGTGTTGGGTGAGGATAAGTCTGTGAGAGTAGAGATGGGGATTAAAGTAGAAGCTGGAAGATTAAGTATCCTGGCAAAATGAGAGTGATGAAAGTGGATTGGATGTGATAGAAGTGCAGATGGAAAAGTGTGAACAGATTCTGGATACATTTTAAAGATACCAGTCATGACACTTGTAAATGGTTTTAGTAAGTTTGATATCAAACAAAAAAGAATTAAGCGTTATGATTAAGTTTATGGCTCTAAGGAACTAGTGAAAGTTGCTGAGATGGAAAAGACTACAGAAAGAACTGGTTTCAAGTGGGAAAATCAGAATTCTGATTTGAATGTTATATTTCAAATGGCTGTGAAATGCTCAGGTAGAGATACTGAAATGTCTGGGAATTTGAAAGAAGGCCTAGATTAAAGATAAATCATAGTTAGATTACAACACACACACACACGCATACACAACACTGGTTTAAATAGTTTGAAGAATTCTCCCCCTTTATCTTACTGAGAATATACGCCAGATAAGTGCAGGCCCATTGAGCTGGTTCCAGTGGTTCTTCAACAGCCTCAGTCTCTCCTGTCCTCATAGTGGCAAGTTTCTCATCTTGCTAGACTTTACCGTAATGAGTCAGCTTGTCTTTGTTATAACATAGATCTGAAATGCAAGCCAGATATTTTACTTGGTTATCAAAGAAACAGCAACCTCTGTCAGTGCTGGAGTAATAAAAGGTGGTAGGTTGTTCTCTAAGAAGGTGACTTTTCAAAAGATTATCAAAGTAATTCTGATCAGCAATAATTTGAGTCTTACTCTTCGACTTTCAAAAAAAAAAGCTAAAAAGCATATACATGGATTATTACTATACTGATGGTATTTAAGGCCAGGAGAATGAATGGGATCACCTGGGAGAGAGAGAAGAGAATCTTTCAACTGAGGAAGTCATAGGAAATTCCAGCATTCAGAAATCTGGCACAGGGAGAGGGCTTAGCAACAGTGACTGATGGCCGGGCGCGGTGGCTCACGCTTGTAATCCCAGCACTTTGGGAGGCCGAGGCGGGCGGATCACGAGGTCAGGAGATCGAGACCACGGTGAAACCCCGTCTCTACTAAAAATACAAAAAAAATTAGCCGGGCGTGGTGGCGGGCGCCTGTAGTCCCAGCTACTCAGAGAGGCTGAGGCAGGAGAATGGCGTGAACCCAGGAGGCGGAGCTTGCAGTGAGCCGAGATCGCGCCACTGCACTCCAGCCTGGGGGACAGAGCGAGACTCCGTCTCAAAAAAAAAAAAAAAAAAAAACAGTGACTGATTAGAAGTATACGAAGGGGTAGGAGAAAAATTAAGAATGCAAAGTGTCAAAAAACCCAGAAGGAAGGATTTCTGAGAGTCGATCAACTACATTAAATGTTGCTGAAGTTTGATTAAGATGCAATATAGGCTATATATCCAGTGCTCAGTACACAGCCTGGAACTCAGGAGGCATTCAGTGTTTTGTTGCTTGATTGCTATAACATCTCATATATTCCTTTAGAAAATATGATGAACCTTGTTTTATTATCGTAGGAATTCTTACGTTGTCTGCCCAGTAAAAAGAAACAAAATCATATAGATATCTACAAAAGACTCTATCTGAAACTACTGTGTGGAAAAGCACATAGGCTTGGGAAATTTGATTGCAGCATGAATATCAGTCAAAAATAATGCAATCGCTATAATGATCTGCTGAATTTTTATTAGGTTTTGACTAGTCCCTTTACTCTGAGATTTAGAAAGAGCTTTGAAGATACGCATTAAAAAAAGCAGGGCTGGAATTGAGGCAGAAGGGAACTTTTCAGTTCTCCAATCAGTTAGATGAGTGGTGAGGACTGACCTATTTGTTACCTAATTTCACGGCGGCTGCAAGGACAAGGCAGGTATTCCTCTATGCTCTAGAAATGTTATTTCAAAAAAATTGAAATTCCTGTCACTAAGATCTATTTGTAGAAATATTTCATTTTAAATAGGCTAGTAGGATTTTAATGTATTTTAGTTATATTGGAAAAGGAAAAGCAACAGAAATATAGCTTTAGTTATTAAAAACAAAACCAAACAACAAAAAAAAAACCACACACACAGTAACAGAAAACAAAGCCCAAATTCCCCTTTCGTGGCTAGGATGATTTATCTTTCTATAAGGTAATTCCTTAAGGGTATCTTCCTTGAGTTTTTTTTCTCTTGATTTATGACTTCTTTTCTATTAAACCTTTTTCAAGCAGGGCCAATCTGACTGTTGAATGATTGACAGAGTTTAAACCTTTGCTGAGACATCAAGCTCAAAAGGTTCTAAAATTGTGATAGATCACAGAAAGAAGTTGTTACAAAGGAATTTAAAAATATAAGACAATAAGCCATAGCTAAGTAAAATGTAGGTTCTATCCAGTTATAATTTTCTGAGTTCAAGGCAACATTTCTTCATTCTAACTTCAGAAACCTGGGCTTTAGTCTTCTAATATAAACGACTGTATTCCTAATTTGTATGAAAATGGAAGACATTGAATGTTTAATGATATGCTTCATATAGATTGAAAACTAGATTTTAATTTTGTATATTCTTAATTATATTTTAGCTTTACGAAGTTATTCACTATTTTGATTAAGCATTTCCTATATTATGTATAGAGAAAGTGGTTGGCATGGAAATGAGCGGATTAATTTTGGAAACGGCAATATTAGATTAGTGAGGCAACTATTTAGTCACTAAACTACATTTAGTCAAACTGCATTAAACTATTCAGTCAAAACTACATTTCCAATGATTTCAATCTGATTATTAAACTATTAATAAGTATTACAAAAGAAAATATGATATGAACAATACAGGTATTGAAGAATACATTAATATATATTATACATGTCATATGTACACATAAATATTTACTAAAGATAAATACATTGGCCAATGTGGAAAATTTGTTGTTTTTAAAATAACAATATATAGATAATGCAATTCTATGAAGTAGTTTTTTATATCATTTTCATGGAACGTGTGTTATGAATCATTCAAAAATAGTTCAGTTTTCATTATTCTTTAGAGATGTTGAATTACCAAGAAAATTTGAAAATTCAAAAATAGCTTTTGGAACTCTAAATGTAAGTGTTCCTGACAAGTACACCCAAGCCTCGTTATCTATACCATATCAACGTTAAATCATTAAAATGGAGTTTAAGTAAGAGAAGGAATATCTAAAATTATTTAGAACATTGAAAGGTTTCAGAATAAATTAGTTTTTGTTCGCTATTTTACCTGGGCATACCATAAAGACATTAAAAAATGTACATGGAGAAAAAGCTTTTCCAAGTATAAGGTCAACATCTAGTTTTAGGAGAAGGTGGCAGGAATTCAGTAAGTAGGAAAGAGGGTATCAATGCAGATATAATTGTCATAATTCACAAGGATTTAGGTGTAAAACATCTTGGATCTTCACCCATAAACACAGGGGACAGTAGAAATGTTTTAAGCTCAGTTTAGACCACTAAGTTTAGTGGTGGTCCCCAAGGACAGTGACTAGAAAACCCAATTAAAATGTCTAAGGAGACCTAGTGCACTTAGGCCCGTTTAGGCTGTTGGCTTAAGCAAGGGGGATAGTGTGTGGGCAGCAGAATGCCCTGGGCAATTGTTTTATTCTGATACTAAGTTTGGTTTATGCAGAGGTTAATGTCCGGATTGAAGTGAAACACCAAGCAGTGGTTAGAGATGCAACTATAAGGTTAACGCCTTAGGATATGGGATTGAAAAGGTTTGGGATGATGTTCCTGGTCCCAATGAAAGTAGGTGGGGTTAGGGAAATGGGACAAGAGTTTTATTTTATTAAGTTAGTACAGGCAAAACGAGGGGAGTAGATGAGATATCACTCATTTTACAGGGGTGTTCAACTTGACTAGACCCACTCAGGACTGGAGGTAGCAAAGGAATTCCAGATTCTGGCTGCTGATGATTTGGGGCCTCAAATATGCTAGACTGGATTAAAATAGCTTACACTTTGAACATCTGTTTTAGCAGCCAGCTAAGAGTTGGAAATGCAAGGACCATTTAACTATTAAGTACATCATATGCATGGATTGCAAAGGGATCTAAACCCACAAGAAGGAATGAAATGGCTCTACTTTCAAAGGATACAAATGTGAAATTGTAGTGAACAATGATTCATGTTCTAATTAGCAGACCCAAATCTTCTTTGAAAGAGATAGCATGGTGTTTCCCAGTTTAGAATAGGCAAGACTGAGGAAAGTTATATTCACTATCTCCTTGCTCTGTGGATTTACAACTAGTTACCACACAAAGTAGAGAAATGGCAGTCCAGTGACTCAGGGTCAGGTTCCCTGACACAATGGTCAGAAATATTCTCCACTGGGTTTCCACTTAGGTCCTTCATTTTGCAAGGGAGGAAACTGAGGCTGCTTCTGAGTCATGCAGTAAGTCAGAAATGCCATCAAGGTTATATTCCTGTCTAGTAGACTTTCCGCTGCATGATATTTTTAGAATTAATTACTATATACATGTCTTTTCTATATTACATGCATACCATCATCAAGATTACTTCTTCTGTTTCAGGGATATTCAGATAATGGCCCACTCTTTATTTTTAAAAAGATTCCCTGCTTGAAGCTTTTACTGTGGATTGGACAATTTATAATTTATGAGAAAGTAATGTGAAGTTAGGAAAGTAAATTTCAGGCATTGACAGACAATCCCTGTTAAAAGCATTTTTTTCCTGTATTTTGTGGTGTCTAATAGCACACCCTAATCACACCTAACTGGCTGCTTTAAAAGTTTCACTAAAGCCTACTTTTTAGCAAGTTGCACTAATGGCAAATCTTGTTGTTAGAACAAGTAATATGAAGGCATCGTAGGAGGTGATAATCCTTTTTATAGTTGATAAAGTTCCTGGGCACACACTCTTGCTTTCATATACTTACAACTTCCAAAGAAATTAGTCTTTGAATGAATATAGTTTGTTTTTCCTTAACCAGAGGATTCTTTTTTTCTGAAAGTTAAAAGAAACAATTTAAAGTATCTAACCCTGGTGTGATTCCATCCTATGTGGCTATTCTCTGGGGCAGTGGTCATTTGCCTTCCTCTGCCTTATCTCCCACCTAAATGCATGCTGCCAGTTCATGGAAGATTCAATGGACATGTACATGATCCCCATGAGCACCCAGAACTATCTTTTTGGTTGTGAACTAAAGGCTGACAGATTATCACTTTAACATGAATAATGATGAAAATGAACACCAGTTATCTCTAAGAATGGCCAGTTTACATCTTGGCTAACACAGTGAAACCCCGTCTCTACTTAAAATACAAAAAAATTAGCCGGGCGCGGTGGCAGGCGCCTGTAGTCCCAGCACTTTGGCAGGCCGAGGCGGGCAGATCATGAGGTCAGCAGATCGAGACCATCCTGGCTAACATGGTGAACCCCGTCTCCACTAAAAATACAAAAAATTAGCCGGGTGTGGTGGTGGGCGCCTGTGGTCCCAGCTACTCGGGAGGCTGAGGCAGGAGAATGGCGTGAACCCGGGAGGCGGAGCTTGCAGTGAGCCCAAATCACGCCACTGCACTCCAGCCTGGGCGACAGAGTGAGGGAGACACTCCGGCTCAAAAAAAAAAAAGAATGATCAGTTTAGAGACTGGTACAAGGAATGAATTTAACGTTATTGAATGAAACAGGGATAATGAATTATGAAGGCAGGTCAATTAAAGCAACACTGGCAATGTTAAAAAAAAAAAAAAAAAAAAAGTCTGTACAGCCAACTGTTTCCCTGGGAGATTTTAAATAGTACTATCCATGGTCTTAGAATTGCAGTGTAGTTCAGACCTTTTGCCTATTAGTAGACAGCACTTTTAGGCTGTGGAGAAAGATGTGGAGTCAGAAGATGAAGAGGAGGAGGATGTGAAACTAGAAAGTATATCTGAAAAGTGATCTGCCCCGGGAGTGATAGCAAGTTTCCACAGAGAAAAGTACAACATACTGCTGGTGAAGAAGAAGATGATGACAATAATTTTGATGATGAAGAAACTGAAGAAAACTCCAGTGAAGAAATCTATATAAGGTACTCCAGAAACTTTGCTGAAGTTGCTTATCAGCTTAAGGAGATTTTGGGCTGAGACAATGGGGTTTTCTAGATATACAATCATGTCATCTGCAAACAGGGACAATTTGACTTCCTCTTTTCCTAATTGAATACCCTTTATTTCCTTCTCCTGCCTAATTGCCCTGGCCAGAACTTCCAACACTGTGTTGAATAGGAGTGGTGAGAGAGGGCATCCCTGTCTTGTGCCAGTTTTTCAAATGGATATTAGACAAGATATATTTTTGAGGCCATGTTGGGGGTGCAGCATGGTAGGCAGAAGTCTGGGGATGATGGAGTAGTAAGATAGAAGGATCTCGACACTGTGAAGCCACCAGACCAAGGCTACACTGCTACACCTGGACTGTTACCTGGTCTGCCCCTCATTAGGAAGAAACAAACCTGCATATAGTTTACAATATTCTGTTATTATTGATCATAATTTACCAGTTAAGATATTTTTTAAAAAGGAAGCCAGATATAAAAACTTATTTTAACTCTTTAAGGTCTTTAAAAAACGAGGTGAATGGAAAATTGTGCATTTCTTCCTGTTTCTGTTTAAAATCTGCGATCCCCTTAGAGAGGCTGTATAAAAGATGCTGGGAGCTTTTACAAAATATTATAGCTGAACAGTCTTATTAGAAGTCCCCTCAGGATAGTCTGTTTTCCGCGGGTGATCCTTTCACGGTAGATATCAAAACTCAAAGCTAAACCTTCACAATAACCATCCTCAGTATGGGGCTTGGGATCAAGGCCTATGTACAACTGTGAAAAAGCTTTATACTTTAATTTCAGCTTTTTAAAAAATCTCCCAAAGTATTGGATTTCACTAAATGATCTCTTTCTTTTCTTTTTTCTCTACTTATTGTAAATATCCACATTATGTTTAAGTTAGTCTGTAGATCTACATTAGAAGAGATACTATTAATCAAAAAAATGCCTAAGAAGTAATAAGCATGTGAATTTATTCCCAATCTTACAGGCTAGTGAAGGATTTTGAATTATATTAGATGACACAAATAATGTTTTAGGATGAGAAATTGCAAAACTAACTCATCTCAAAGTACATGTCAGTTTGGATGAATGTTTTTTCATTATAACAGTCTAACTATTTTTCGTGTATATTATTATTTGTTGCCAGTGTCCAAAAATTAGCATTTCATAAAATGTGAATATTTCTATTTGCATTATTGCTAAGAAGAGATTTGTCCACAAGCTTTTATGATGCAAGAGATTTAACCTAAATCCAAAATTTAATTACAAATAAGGTTGTGTTGACTCATCCTTATGCATTTCAATTAGATGGGAAACACACCAGCTGGGAGCTCTCCACTTATAGATTAAGAAACACTAATTTCAAGATATCCCAGCATGTATAAAAAGGATCCAAATCATCATAGCCTCTCAGTACTTTTATTTTTATATACCTATTTGGCATAATACATATTTTTCCATGTTGTCTAATTGTAAAGATTTAGTGGCAGAAATAAAAGTACCACAATGTATTGGCTTAGAGCATCCCCAAGCAAGTTCATGTTATAAACTTATCATTTCAAAAGCCTTGTAGTTCATAATTCTTGAATTTTACTAAACTCATAGAAATATTTTTTATTATCTTGTGCTTTGTTTGTGTGTGTTAGTTATCAATACAAAAAAAGTTTATTTAAAAGGCCTCAGATGATTATTTTGATCCTTGGAGCTTTCAAGACATTATCCTTCTGCACTATTGGAACAAATTAGACATTCTGTGAGAGATGCGAATACAACTTCCAAAGCTACATTTAATTGCATAATTTGTAATAGAAGCTGGATACGGGCACTGCCTGCAGAGTGATAAACAATCCAGAATAATCTAATCAGCATGATCATTGAATTTTTATTAGTCTTTGGTTAGTTATCCATTAATATGTGAAGGAACCCGTCTTTGTGCCTTTATCTTTCACTACGGCACCTTTTTAAAGTTACTACAGAGAAATTTAGAGAAAACCAGAAAATGAATATCTCTAATTTACTTTAAAATCTAGCTCTACATACATCTTCTCTTGAAAATTTAACTCTGCATTGAGCAGTCCCCAGATTTTACTAATATGTTGCATTTGCTGTGCATACAGTGTGGGTTAACCTTAGCATGTACCTGATATTACTCAATTTTTATATTTGCCAATCACAAAAATTTAGAGAAAATGAAGGTGAGCAACACTTTCTCTTCCTTTTTCCATCTTTCATATCATCTGGAGATAACAGAACATCTTAGTCCTAATTCTTTCATTAATAGCTGAGTGCCAAATCACGTCACTTCTTTAGCTCTCAATTTTCTCATCTGTAATATATAAAGTGGTATGACAAGAAATTTTTCTAAGGCCCATTAGTACCTAAAGTGTAGGAACAAAATCAGGATCCCTACAAACTTAGTGGCTTAAAACAGCACAATTCTTTGTCTTATATTTTTTCATGTCAGAAATACAAAATGTCTCAAAAGGGCTAAACTCAAGATGTTGGTGGGGTTGTGTGATGTCTTGGCCCGTGGCTCCTTCCTCCATTTGCAAAGCCAGGAGTATAACATCTTTAAATCTTCTTTCTCTCTCTCGTTCTCTCTGACACATTAAAAAGACCCTTGTGATTACATTACTCTCACCCGTGTAATCCAGGATGATTTTTTACATCTGCAAAATTCTCATTCCTATATAAAGTAATATATTTACAGTTTCAAGGGATTAGGATAGAGGCCTCTTTGGGGAATTATCATTCTGCCTCCACACCAATGAACCCTGAATATCTTGCCTGCCTTTGCTTTATAAAACTACCATCACTAATTCAATATCTTGGCAAATTTTTCTCCTTTAATATTGACTGGTTTCCCCAATTTCCTGGTTTATTTCTCTTACTAAGAATAAGCACAAGTGAACAGGTAAGAGAAAATAAAAATGACAACCTTAAGAAAGTTCCTAAAATTTAGGAAATGTACAGTTTTCGCTCATGGACTCTGGTCTAGATTTCGTGACTATCTAAGTTAGATGCTAGGTGATATTAGATGCCACTCCTCAGAGGTGGTCATAAAATTACCTCTTAGAGCTCAGAGCTCCATGGAGACTTGGGGAGAGCAGCACTGCATTTCAGTCTTTCAATGGCATTCTTACCCACATTTGTGGAATGAGGGGAGAGTATCTAGACAATAGCTTCTTAGTCCTCCTTTAATGAAGACCACGACCACATTCTCTTTTCTGGCACAAGAATCTTTTCATTGGTTCAAATGTCAGAGATAAAATCATTTTTCTTCTTCTATGGTTGCCTTCACTTGCTGGTGCTAAAAGTAGTCACTGCAAGACTAGTTTACTTCTTCAGTATAATTTGTCTGTTTTATTTTCTTTTTCTCTTTTAAAAATTATAAACATACAAGTTGTACTTAAATTCAATGTCATATTTTTAACTCAAATAGAACCAATGATTTGATTATCTTGAGTACTAAGTATCTGATGCTCTAATCCGAGTTTCTTTCTCAAACATAGCAACTATCATCAATTGGTGAATACCTTCCAGACTATTTTTCTATGTATTTGCAGATGTATTTAATTATATATATATGTATATATATATATATGCATGTATGTATGTATCAATGTATACTTCTCTTTTGTGGAGTTTTAAAATGATTGATGTCATATCATATGCTATATGTATTATCCCAAAACATTTTTGTACTTAGTAAAATATCTTGGTAGTCTTTCAATGTCCTCATCTATTGATTTGCTGTATTATTTTTTATTGATGCATAGCATTCTTTAGTATAGATGTACTATTATCATTTCCCTGTAGGATCAACAAATGATTACCAGTATTAATCCTGTTGTAATCACTGGAGAAGTTAGCATATTTCTATGTCTCTAGGGTGGAAGATCCTGATCAAAGAAATGACATATAAAAAAATCAAGATATATCCCATACTGTGGCTTTAAAAGATTGAATTAATTTTTAACTACTCAGCTGTCCATGTGAATATGTTCCTTAAATTTCAACAATACTTGCCCATTTCATAGATGAAACTGTCAAACATCAATGACTGTCTCTGTCATTAGAGACTACAAGACTACAGAGCTCTGTAAGACCAGGGCCATGTGTACTGTGCCCATCACTGTATTGTCTATATCTAGCTCAGCACCTGGCATATAACAGTCCTTTAATATGTTTCTTGGAATGAATGAAGAAAACCCTAAATGAAATGACATTGTACAGAAGTTTTCATTTCATTAATCCTTACTCTAAAATTTATACAGTTTTAATATGGGAACTTAGAACGTTTCTACATTTTTTAAAATCTGAAATTAATTATAAATAAAAGTGGTGCTTTAGGAAGGAGGAGCAAGTCAATAGAAGAGAAAGGGGACAAATATCCAAGGGTCTGAGAGAGAATATTTGCTCCCCAAGTGACTGGCCAGAAAGGATATAGAAATGACATCAGGGGGAATTGCAGAAGGTTCGGCTGCAACTCAAGCGGTTGCCAGAACAGCACAGTGAACTCAAATCCCTCGGAGCCGTGGCCTTGGAGCAGCACGAATGCTGATGGCTCTGTCTAGAACATGCGACCCTCTGTAACCAAAGCCAGTAGCTTCAGCAGAATCTCTGTCTTCACCCAAGGTGACTGCATTGGCAGCAGTAACGGTGGCAATGCAGGAAGGATTTCCAGGCCAGGTATGGCACTATATGCCCCAGAAGTGTGCAACCAGGTCACCTCATCCCAGTGTATCCTGAACCTTCTCCCTTGTTCAGCAGCAACAGCAGCAGCAGCAGCAGCAGCAGCAACTTTGTGCTCTCCCACCCAAGCCTCAGCAACAGCCACCCTTGAATAATCACATGATCTCACAGGCAGATGACCTCAGCAAGTCCTTTAGACAAATGAGCCCTAGCTGCCAAGGTTCTACTAAAGCAATTGACTCATCGGCAGCTGTTCCAGCCCCCACTCATCTCCCAGCACTGTCAGTGGACTAACTTCATCATGGCATCCATGGGTCAGTCCCTCCCCACCTCTAACTGTTCCACCTCTAGCCATGCACCACCTACTCAGCAAGTGCTGCTACGCCGGGGCTACATGTAGCCTTCTCAACAGTTCCAGGTTTCTTACTAATCCCCCTGGACAATATCCTAATTCCAACCAGCAATATTGACCTTTCACTCACCTGGTGGCCTACAGATCCTGATGTGGTCAATAGCTGGCTCAGCCATCCCAGCAGCCCAGTTTATAGCCCATGATGCCTAACCAGCAGCAGGTGGCTTACCGAGGAATGATTGGGGTCCAGCAGCCACAGAACCAGGGCCTGCTCAGCAGTCAGAGAAGCAGCATGGAGGCCCAGATGCAAGGCCTGGTGGTTCAGTACACTCCACTGCCTTCTTACCAAGTCTCAGTGGGTAATTACTCACAAAATGTGGTCCAGCAGCCTTTGTACCAACTCATGCTGGCCCCTGTGAGCCTGTTTGGGTAAGGAGGCCCCCCAACAGGGGGCATACCAGTGTACTACAGCATGACCCCACTGGCTCAGCGGAACCGTACAAGCCCTACTCTTGGGGTTTTGCAACCTCCTGGGTCTCAGCAGTACCAGATGCTTCAGTTTCCCTCTCCCTGCCGTCTACCACAGATGCCGCAGCAGCAGTCAGGAGTGTCACCTTCTGGAACAGGTGTGGTGGTCATGCAGCTGAATTTCACTAATGGAGCCTGAACCCACTAAGAACCCATCCAGGGTCCAGTGGAGTCACTGTAAATACTACAGCATGGACCATGAGGGGCAGAAGCCTGGAGACCTGTACAGTTCTGACATCAGCCCCCAGGCCAACATACAAATGAGCAGCAGCCCTGACACATCTCCTACCCAGGCTTCACCACCTTCTCTTGTCACCAGCCTCAGTGATGGCTGTCTGCACAGGACTCAGTCCCTTGCTTGTCCTCAGATGGTTCCCCTGGCCTGGGGGTCCAGCACAGGGTGATGGGTGCTACTCCCTCTTAGGCCAACCTTTAGAGTACAATCTGTCCATCTGCCCTCCCTTGCTCCATGACCAGTCAACTTACACAGTGCACCAGGGACAGAGTGGACTGAAGCATGAAAACTAGGGCAAGAGACAAGCACTCAAATCTGCCTTCTATGACATGGGGACAGCAGATGTTGTTTTGGGGCAGGTGCCGGAGGTGACAGATCTCCCTGAGGGCATCACCTGTACCGAGGCAGACAACTTCTTTAAGCAGCTTGCCATGTCCAGTGCCAAGACCCAGCTCAGGGGCTGCCTGGCGGGGGTGGAGGGGACGATGGTGGAGGGGACGATGGTGGGACTGCTGAGAATGGCAACTGCTTGGACCTTGCTGCCTTGTACACCATCATGGCTGTGTTCCCTAACCCACTGGCTGCTCAAAATGCCTCCCTTCATCTCAGCAACTCCCTGAATAGCATCAAACTTTGAATGGCCAAAAAGAACTATGACCTGAGGATCCTGGAGCGAGCCAGCTGCCAATAAATGGAGAAGAGGAAAGGAGCAGCCCAGAAGGGGTGGGGGCAGGATAGAGGGTGTTGAAGGATCCTGATAGACTGTTGATGGAGACAGAAAGTAAGGAGACTGACGCTAAACTGGAGCCTAAGACAGTAGTGATGAAGACTGAAACAGACGGACATCCACACTGGAGTTGGATTCCTTCAGGCTCACCTTCTTTGGGTCCCCTTTTTTCCCCTGGTTGGCCCCTCTGCTTCCTTCTTCTTCCCATCCACTTGTATCATTTTAATCTATTTTCTCTTCCATTTTTTGTTCAGGAATAAGTATTCTCCAGTTTTTATTTTAAACATCTCAAGCTCCCTTTCCTTTTTTTTTTTTTTTTTTTTTTTTTTGAGATGGAGTCTCATTGTCACACATCCTGGAGTGCAGTTGCCTGATATAGGCTCACTGTGACCTTTGCCTCCCGGGCTCAGGTGATCCTCCTTCTTCAGCTTCCTGAGTAGCTGGGACCACAGGTGCATGCCACCACCCTTGACAAATTTTTTGTATTTTTTGGTAGAGTTGTAGTTTCACCATATTGCTCAGGCTGGACTCAAACTCCTGACCTCAGGTGATCCACCTGCCCTGGCCTCCCAAAGTGCTGGGATTACAGGCATGAGCCACCACTCCTGGCCATTTTTTGTCTTTATGAATGTATTTATATGGACAGAAATATGGACAGAATTATGATAAACAAAATTGATTTCCACATTCTCTCACTTCCTCATCTTGCCTTCCCAAACCCCACAGAGTTAACACTTGGAACTCCCCTCATCTCCAAGAACACTTGTATATTGTTTGTTTAATATTTGTGCCACAGTAACAGACACAGTGTTTAATTGCACAAATAGATGTTTGCTGGGTATATTCACTGTAAATTTTATTTAATCTGTTTTTTTTTTATTTGAGGGCTATTTGGGGGCAAAGTTGATTTTGTTTTTAAATATAAAAAAAAATTGTCACTGGAAAAAAATACAACTCAGCATTCCATTGGAAGAATACTCAGTAATCTTTTGCCCATTACAAATTCTTTTCACAATTTTTCCTTAAGCAACACTTTTATTTGCAATTAATTTCAGATTTTAAAAAATGTAGAAATGTTCTAAGTTCCCAAATTAAAATTGTATAAATTTTAGAGTGAACATTGATGAAATGAAAGCTTCTTTACAAATGTCATTTTATTTAGGGTTTTCTTCATTTATTCAACCAAACAAATTGAAGGACTGTTAAATGCCAGGTGCTGAGCTAGTTGTAGACAATACAGTGACAGGCATGGTGCACATGCACTGGCCTCACTGAGCTCTATAGTCTTGTGGAGTAGACTGTTATTAATGAAACTGTCATAGGTGCTACCAAACGACAGTATGCAACAGGGTAAGGTTAATGGAACATGAGGTGTCAGGGAAAACTTCTCTGAGACAATATACGGTGAGCTTGGCCCTAAAGGAACAGTGAAATAGATGAAGAGTGTAGTGAGAGAGGGAGAAGAGAGAAAGCAGTTCACGAAGAAGGGCTATCTCATGCAAAGGCTCTGTGGATGAAGGGAATATGGTTGTATTGGAGAGCTAGGCAGAGTGCCTTGAGGTGGAATCAGAGAAAAAGACAGGGCTAAAGCCTACAGCGCTGTGGTTAATGGCAGTAGCAGACATTTGAGGAGGGGAATAACATGGTTAGAGTTGCA
Source organism: Hylobates moloch (assembly GCF_009828535.3). Taxonomy (NCBI): domain Eukaryota; kingdom Metazoa; phylum Chordata; class Mammalia; order Primates; family Hylobatidae; genus Hylobates; species Hylobates moloch. Next base: position 121,763,315 of record NW_026652277.1, on the reverse strand, counting down.
TTTTGAGATGATCACCCTGCCTATCTTATGGAAACATGGCCCAGAAATGATGCTGAGAGACCAGTTGAGACCATTATATAGTTGTTAAGGACATCAGTATGACCAACATCAGGGTTACATATAAGCGATCATAAAAATATGGCTCAACGAGGGAGTCAAGGTGTTTTGAAGGTATCTTTAAGAACCAAGTGGTTAGTTTTGCTCAATTTTGTTTGATACAAAGTTGTAATTTAATTCATGAATAGTAACAGCTCTGACATTTTGCCAAAAGGGAACTTTACAAAACTGTGCACCACACTGAATAAACGGAAACCTTTGGATCTGGCTGAATCTACTAGTTAGTAATGCTGTTCAGAAATTAATATATGATCTGTGGCACTTTTTTTGGAATGGCCGTTTACTCAGAATTTTTAAACAGTATTTTATTATGGAATGTATTACATTTGTACTCTGAGGAAGCTTAAGATAGTTTGGTGATACATATAATTCTTTTGAATTTCAAATAACACATTTGGTTTATTCTTTCCTTCTTAAATTAGAACACATCTTCCTGGAAGAATTGGGTGGGCTTATGTTGTAAAATTGCTTCTGTTTCAACTAATTCTGTCCCAATTAGGAGCCAATACTTTATATAAGGATGAAAATATTTGAAAATAATACCTTATACTTTTATCAAAAGTTGTATGTATTTCTTATTTTTAAACCTAAATTTTCTCCTGTTACTGTCATTAGATTATGTATTTTAGTCACCATACATAAGTCATAGCCATTAAATGATTATTCATCTTAAAGCTATAGCTCCAAATATTGTCTATCCTGTGTGTATTTTTTATACTTTGTACAATAGTTGTACTTTGAGAGTAAAAGTTTTAGGCATAAGCAAATCCTAAAACCATCTGCAGTAAACCAATCAAAATGTGATTTCCAAAAAAAATGCTAAGGGCCAAGACACTTCAGATCATTCTTATGTCATAGATTGGCAATGTACAAGAAAATTCTGTTCCTCACTTCTTTGATTTTATCCCTTATTGTCAGTAGATTCAGAGGCATGAGTTTGTATTTCCTTAGCCTCCTTCTGCTGCTTTCTACTCCTTTATTCATCCAGTCTTATATAAGAATACTTTTTCTTCTGTGATTCTTCTCATGTAACTGAGCTCTGACCTTCTATTAGGCCAGAGGCATCAATATTGTGATAAGATTCTTGCCAAACTTTTGCCCATGAGAAAAATCTCGGGGAGAATGAGGAAGTTAGCTAAGAATTATGATTTTCATATTGTGAATAATCACGCACACCAAAAAAAAAAAAAAAACCCAAACTAAAATATCCCAGATGACTAACAGCTATATTGGGTTGAATGATGATGTAACCTACTTAATTTGCATGTAATTTTCATCTAATCAAATGTAGAAATGTGTCTATTTTTTCTTCACTTCTTTGATTTTATCCCTATTGTCAATAGATTCAGAGGGATGAGTTTGCATTCGCTTAGCTTCCTTCTGCTGCTTTCTACCCCTTTATTCAGCCAGTCTTATGTAAGAATACTTTTTCATCCCTGTGGTTCTTCTCATGTAGCTGCACTAATGTATGACTTTTTAAATCAACCATCCTCTCAGCTATTCAGACTTTCTCATGTATAGACGTTTGCTCCTTTTCCTTCATTCAAAGTCCTGCCATAATCTTAAAGGATTTGAATCCATTTAATAATTTAGTCTTTACATTTTTGGCTCTACTTAATCCAAGCACCTCTGTCTTTCCTGTTCTCTGTGTCCCATTTTGGAGTGAATCTTCATTAGCAGCTTCTGTAATGTTAATTCCAGATCATAGTTCACTTTTTTGTAACCACCTATGTTTTCAGATTTCACAGATTCTCATTCCACTATACGTATCATTCAAGCTGAAAGATGATGATCGTGTTAAATCATCTCAAGCTCCTTCAATTTTCTTCCAGATAACCAGCAGCAGCTACCCTTCTCAATCCTTCCCCATCACACCCTCTTTTCCTCATTTTTCTTCTCTTTCACCCTGAAACCCCTTCTGCTTCAATTCATTGGTTTTATCTTGCACCTTGTTTTGAATACAACAATCTAGTCGCAAATTCCAACTTCTAGTTCAAAAGTCTGCATTTTTCTGCTCCTTTATCTGGGCAGCTGAAAAGTTACACATATTCATGGTCTCAGTGTGAACACCACTGTTAGCACATTTGATTAATTCTTTTGTCTGTCTTTATTCATTTGTCTCTTTCCTCCTTAAAAGTCAGTCTAACTTTCTCTATTATAGTTTTCTAACCTACATTTTACCCATGCACCTTTATTCTCAATTGTAGATCTTCCTGCCTGCTTTAAGGAGAATACGAAGGTCAGCAGGTTATTTTCCTTAGCTTCCCTACTCATAACACCTTAAAGTGTATCCAGTCTATGAGACACAGTGCCCTCTGCCTGTTCAGTACTAATCTCTTCCATACATACATTTTATGCCCTCTTAACCTGACTTTTTCCTGTCTTGTTCTCATCGTCAATCCTCTTTCTCTTGTAGCCTAAATATATGTTTTTCTATTGGTTTCTCCTAGATTATAAACATGCTTATGCCTCTCATATCTAATGAAACAATTCAAACTCAAAAGTCTCCCTCTAATACAACTTATTTTTGTCATATTCTTCTCATACCTTCTTTAGAAAGAGAAACCCAAATTCTCAGTCTCCACTACCAGACTTCTCATACTGTCATGATCGACTGCAATCAGGTTTCAGCTCTTTCTGATTGCCAAATCTAATGGAGATCTATCAGTTCTTATTTTATTTTATTTCCAAATGAAGCTAGCTATTCTCTTATTTCTAAAATATCAATAAAGATTTTTTTTGTTTGTTCGCAAGAAGCACGTGCCAATTCTTAAGGGAAAGATATCACAACAAGAATTGGAAGACATGGGAAGTAAACTCAGACAGAAATTTGGGGCAGTCCAACATTTTTTCAGGCTACTGCTTATAGAATGAATCAGTATTGAATTAAAATTTTCTATTTTTGAATCATAGTGCTAAAATTCAAAGACTTGAGAGAGAAAATCCAACTGATCTATCCTTTGTCACAGGTTGTATCCTTCCCTGGTGAATGATGGATGCCAAGAAACATTGATGGCCCTACAATTTCCATAACACTACATTCCCATGGTTTTCTTTCTTTTTTTTATTTTATTATTATTATGCTTTAAGTTTTCTTATCTCTCTCTCTGTCTCTCTCTCTCTTATACACTTATTAGTTTCTTGTTTGCCCACTATTTAAATATAAATGTGACCTCATGGCTTTGTTCTTTTCATCTTTTGATATCATCGTATGTAGTATCATTCAGCATCATGACTTCATCTAAACTGGCTACTTTTTATCAAGTTTTCTTTGTGGATGGGTATTGTTCTAAGTGCTTTATATAGATAAAAACTTATACAATATTTTATGAGATATTAGATTATAATATTCATTTTACAAATGAAAAAAAACCTCTGGCTCAGGGAGATTAAGTAATGTTTCCGGTTCCTACAGGTCTTTAGTGTAATTGGAGAATCAAGTCTCCAACAACCAAATGCTCTTACCATCTATATACTGACAATTTTCTAAATATATATTCAACCAAGCTTTGCCAATGGCTCATTTGACATCTCCTCTTAGTCTCAGCATTCAGAGGGCTTTATATATTTAAAATGAAATTTATCATCTTTTATGGCTCCTGTTTGGTGACTCTCATGACTACTAAATATTAAAACTTAGTGTTGGTGATTGTAGTGGTGGAGAGAGGGAGTCTTCATCAACTTCACTTTCATATTCTATTAATAAATGTCGCTGTCCTCCATGTCATTCACAATTGACCCTCATTATTTCAATAAGAATGTGTTAACAGCCTCTAAGCTGAATTCCTAACCAACTAACCATCTCATTCAAATCTATCACCCATATAGATTCCTAAGTGTTTTAAAGCAGCTATGTTATTTCTCCATTTAGAGTTCTCAATTGGCTTCCTGTGTCCTATAAGATAAAGTCCAAATTCCTTAGCATTGACATATAAGAGTATTTCTGATTTGGTCCTCTTTACTTCTCCAGCTTCATCTCTTAGGTCCATCTGATCTAAATCCTGTGCTTCTGGAATACTTGGCTGCATAAATACCTTGAAAGTACCATGAAGCTGAAAAGACACTTTGGATTATTTATTCATGTATACTTCCTGTTTTTAAAATTTTTATTTTTCTCCCTTCCTATTTCCTGATCTGGACAACTCTTTTCCTCTTTGACTCATTACATCTTCAAAGAAAGCTACTGAGTTGTTTCCCTTCATGGATGTGGCCATAATTATCAGTGAAGAACTCTTGTTATTTACACATTGTCTACTTTCCATTCACCATTTTTAAGAAATCTAGAAATACAGTGTTTCTGTGGCGGAATAGGAGTATGTTTCATAGAGCATAATTTAATAATGGGTGGCGGGTGGGTCGGGGGGATTGCTGCTCTCAAGTTCTGCTTAAGTAAATAGGGCAGAAAGAATTCTAAAAAAAATAGATAGCTCCAACTGTAGAAACACCCAGATAACAATAACTGGTAAATCAGAGAAACTTAGAGGTACATCAGACAGTCAGATTTAAGATGTTATATTCTGTTAATCAGAGTCATACAGAGTACAATCCAGGTAAAGAGATATAAATTGATATGTTTGGGTGATTTCTAATTTGTTTTTGCAATATAATCATGTAATCTCAGGATTGCAAACAACCTTAAACATTACCTAGAAATCTCTTACAAGCTAGCTCATTGTGATTACCTGAGGACATCAATTATGAAGCAATAGATTAACCAGAATGTAAATGCAATGCAGTTTGCATTGTGATACAAAGCAGTTGTATTTAAATTTGTTTTACCTCAATAACTAGCTTGGGGATTAGATCATTGTGGGAAATTTCAAAATATACATAGCTTGATAAGGTCTTTCAGGAACTAGTAGTTAGGTCAAAATTCAATTTACAAATGAGTCCAACTACTGAGAAGAGCAAGTAGCTTTGTATTAGTTTTTTATTGTTGCTATAATAACACAAATTTGGTAACTTAAAAAGCAACACAAATTTATTACCTTACAGTCTGGAAGTCAGAAGTTTGAAATGAGTGTTACTGGGATAAAACCCAGAGTTCCCTCTAGAGATGCTATGATGAATCAATTACCCTGCTGTTTCCAGCTTCTACAGGCTGCCTTTATTTCTTGGCTTATGGCCCCTTGCACTGCCTACATTTCTTGGCTTGTGGTTCCTTGCACCACAAAGCCAGCTGTGTAGCATCTTTAAAGCTCTCTCTCTGGTCTCTGATTAGGGCTTCACATCTTTTCTGACTTTGACTTTCTTGCCTTCCTTTCTTCCTCATAAGGACCCTTATGATGACATTGGGTCCCTCCGGATAATGTGGCTAATCATCCTATTTCAATATTCTTAGTTTAATTGCATGCAGTATAGCCCATTTTGCCATGTAGGGTCACACATGCACAGGTTCTGGGGAATAGAATAGGGCCATTTTTGAGGGCCATTTCTACTAATTACAGACCCAGCAAAAATGTCCTGATATTGTTTTTTTTTGTTGTTGCTGCAAAAATGTGGAGCACTGGAAGTGTTGTGATATTTCATACGTAAAACAAGGATAGTGTTGAAACTCTACGGCCAAAAATGCAAAAGGTCAGTGTGGAACTTCCCTTAAAGGAAGAGGGAAGACCAAGGGAAAGAGTGTATCACAGGCAGTTGTGTGAGGCAAACCTGTGACAGAGGATTAGCAAAAACAAAAAAAGTAGCAAGAGGAGGAATAAAGAAAGATAATAAACTGAGATAAACTTCACTGTCAGTTAAATGGAAAATTCCATTATTCAGAACATTCCATTTTTAGGACCCACAATTCAACTGAGGTGGTACTGTATTTAGCAATTTCACAAAAGCTTTCCACTTAGAAAGCAGAAATATAGCAACAGAGAATGTCAGAGCTGAAAAGGACCTTCAATATTTTCTAGTCTAACCTCACTTTACACGAAGTAAATTGAGGTCCACATTTTTTAAGAATTTAAGAAAAGTTGCAGTTACTTGGTGCCAAAGGCAAGACTTCAACCCAAATGTCCTGATTTAAAGTTCATTACTCTTGCCACATTCTCCTCTAAGAATTCTTTCTCTCCCAGTAGGAAATAATATTTTCTTTCTTCAGGAAATATAAAATTTTTTTTCCTTTCATAAAAAAATTTTCTGTCACTTTTCTCTCCAGGAGTGGTATGGAATAGTCATCTTTTTTCCTTTACGTAGAAGTTAGAGCTAGATTTAGCCTCAACTGCATAACATGATTTTCATGTTACATAATATCATTTTTTATTTGTCTAGTATTGTGTGGGTTTGAAGGTACTTTCATATTTTATGTATTATTATCCTTGTTTCTCAGAATGATACTGTGAAGCCTTTAGATAGAGAAGGTGACTTCATCCCTGTTGTACAAAGATAAGCTCATTAGAGATGAAACCAGGACCAGAGCCTGGGGCTCCTGATTCTCTGCCACCCTATACTTGGGCTGCACTGGGTTTTACGATTTTAGTCAAGTTTCTCATCCTCTTTGTGAATTTGTGTTCTGGTTTTTAAAATAATGGAAGTAATTTGTTTTACCACATAGGGAAATTATAAGAATAAGATGAGATATTAAATAGGAAAGCTACTTGATAAAATATTATATCCTTTATAGCAAATACAATGAACTCATAATTCAAGCACTTATAACATGAGGAGGGTTGGACAATCATTGCTAGGTTATTCTAGATGACTGAATTAGCCTAATTTACAACTGGGTTAAGTTGTTTGCCACATAAAATTTTTTGCCTTAAGATAAAATGCATAAATTCTTAAGTTATTTATTCTTCAAGTAAATGTAATGATAACAATAATAAACTGTAACTGTTGTTTATTGAATTTGTGCTTTGCTCCAGGCCCTGTGCTATAAAGCTATGATTGCTCTTGGTCACCAAGTACTAAGTGATGCATTCTAGCCTTTGAGGAAATGGGTCTGTGTGATGAAAAACCAACGTGTTCAATCCCTAACTCCCCTAAATCACTCAAAATATTGTGCAAAGATGAAAATGGCAGAGAAAGTGACTGGATGCATGGTATACTTTTTCTGCCTTCATAGCCTGCAGCTGGTTTTCTTTGCTTGCTCTCTGCTAAAGCTGATAGGAAGATAAACCAAGTACTATTAGCTACATAAATATGGAGTTGTCTAAAGCACTGGCTTCTATTCCAAAATTTAGGTCTATTTTCCCAGACTGGTCTCGAAAGACCTAAGTTTTTTTAGATCCTGAGAAGATGAAGGTCCGTTTGAGCACTCGTCTGTGCTAGACTCTGTGCTGTGGGTTTCAAAACATTACCTCCTAAAAACTTTACAACAACTCTTTGACCTAGGTACTATTATTATCCACATTTACCAGATATAGATAATGAAGCTTAGAAGGATTTAGGAACATACTGAGGGTCACACAGTCAGTAGGGGTTGAACTAAGACAGCCTGACTTTGCAGTCTTCTACATTCTTAGTCACTGAATACCTATCCTGGTGACACTTGCCCCTGAAATATATTAAGGGAAACAAATACCACTGAAATCACAATTAACTTATTGACAACTGGGACAACTATGTTTCAAGATTTGTTCTGGTTTTTAGATTTTGTAAGCCATTTCTTCGAATGTTATACTCAATGGGTTTCAACTTTATTTAAGGTCTATACAGTACAATAATAATATTTGTATAAACACCATTAGGGTTTTCAAATGAACAAAGCAAAGTTTTATACTTGACTCATGGAGCAGAACAAAATGCTACAATTGCAGCTACATTGAAATAGAAAAAAATGATAGAAATACTGCTTTTCAAACTATATTAATCTCTAGCCAACCTGTTTTTCATCAATATTACCTATTAATGTCGTCACTTTCAGCATTTGATTTTTTAATTAGAGTTTTAATATGACACATTGATTGTTCAGCTCCTTCTTTACCACCTTTCACTACATCTTAGTTCTTCCACATTGAGTTAAAACTTTCAAAAACTGATAAATATGGGAAACTAAGACAAATATTCTATAAGATGTAAATGAGGTATTATAATTTGAAAATTATAAAGTTATTAGATAGCAATGCATGCATCCTATCAAAAAGCATGTCAGTTATCTTCATACACAGCTTGAAAGGTAAACGCAGATGATTAAACATCTTTCTCCTGTTAGAAAAATAATTTCCTGCTACTTTGGGGTTTTGAAACTTTGGTTTTTCAGGAGTAACAATGAGATGAGAAATAAGAATGCGAAACTTATGGAAAATTTCAACTTAAAGAACCTAACATGGAAATGGGAAATTTTGTCCTTGAAATTTTAAATCTGAAAGTGTGTTATGATAGACTACTAACACCCTAATATGTTGCTGGACATTAATAAACTGAGATTAGCTCAAGATTCAGGGCCTTAGGATGAAATCTCTGGGAAAACTAACTTGAAGCCAAGGTTCAATCATTCCTAATGGTAAAATTCTAAGGAACTTTAATTCATCAAACATTACTTATTGCATGAAGAAAAAGATGACAGGAGTAAGACTCAGGAAATAAAGTATAGAAACATCTCAGCAACAACTGCAGATTCTGAAATTTTAGTCATCAAATAGAAAATAAATATGTTCAAAATATTTAAAGAAATGAAACAGTATATTAATAAGTAAAGGCTAAAAGACTATTTAAAAAGGTAGGCTTAAAGAAGTCCAATGTGAATTTTGAAAATTTATTAGAAATTCAATATACTGGATTAACAGTAATGAAATATGTGTATAAAGAGAATTTGTAAACTGGCAGGCACAATTATTAGAATTTAAATCATAGAGTTTTTAAAAAGTGGAAATTATGAAAGATGAGATGAAATGAGAATATTGAGTACATATCTAAGTCTAGAAGGAAGTTTTAGAAGGAATCATGTAAGAGGCCAGAATAGAGAGACAGATAGATAGATAGATACGAACATACACATACCTATGTATGTAGATACATATGTACATACACAAGTTAGATTTATCACAGAAATGCAAAGATATTTTCTCAATAGAAAACCTTTGAGGTAATTCACCATAGTAACAGATTAAAATAGAAAAAATAAAAACCTATATGATTATCACAACAGATGCAGATAAATTGCTCTAATAATATTAAAAGAGTATATCACATCGTTTGAAGTATACTTGGTTGCAAGTAACAGCCAACAATGTCTTTTGACCAGAGTCGCCCGCTACCACGCCAGGCTGGTGTTTTCGTATTTTTAGCAGAGGCGGAATCTCGGCTCACTGCGAGCTCGATCTCCCGACTTCATGATATTCTCCTGCCTCAGTGGGATTACAAGCGTGAGCCACCGCGCCCGGCCCCAACAATGTCATTTAATGGCAGCTCAAACAAATAGGAATTACTGTGGTCATATGAAGTCTAAAAGTTGAAGTTACTGGCTGTGGTTGGATTCTTCAAATATGTTGGGGTGAGCAGCTTTGTAAACTCTTGGACTTTCCCTTGTGTTTGAAAGATAGAGTAGAGAGAGGGACAGTCAAAAGCTTAAAAAGTACCAGGTCCTCTTTTCTAGGAGGCTGCAAGCTTCTTTTTTATGTGAAGGCAAGCTGAAAGAGAGAAGAAACCTAGATTTTAAATCAAATTTGGACATTAGTAATCATGCATGACTATATCTTTTAAACTGAAGTGAGACTGTTTCTGTGTCTTAAAGTTCTCAGAGTACCCATTTAATCATAGGACCTTTAAGAATTTTTCTCTTTCTGGTTTTGGAAGTAGTAAACCGCACAGAGGATTTCAAATGACATTAAAAGACAAAGTGAAATGGCTTCATGTTTACTATCACTAGTCATGCATTTTCAACATAATGGTTATGCTACAGAGCAGTGGAAGTCAGTAACTTACAATTACATGTGTCAACATAAATGAATCCTGTAAACATGGAAATGTCAGGTGAAAAAATAGGAAGAAAAAAGAATTTGTATAATATACACTAGTAATATTTCTAAAATATTTTAAAATATTCCAAACTATAATATATTTTGCTTTAGTATTTTATATACATGGAACAAGTGAGAAGCAATAGATAGGAATAATGACCACTAAATTTTGGATAAAGGTTATATGGGTGGATGGGGATATATTAGAGAAAGGAACATGAGGACTTTCACGTTTCATGTAATACTTTATTTCTTAAACTGAAGAGTGGGTGGGTACATGGGTACTCACAAAGTTATTCCTATTACCTTTTGTGTGTTTTATAAGTTTTTAGTACAGTAAGGATAAGTTTCTATATTGAAAAAAGCTGAGAGATTACTCATTTTTTAATGAGTTGAAAAAAGATTTGCATTTAAGGAGGAAAATGAATGATAGATGAAAAAACTAGGCAATGGGGAAACTGAAGTAATTAAGAACCCCAGGAAGAACAAAACATCATACAAGACAGGAAATGTAATTCTAATCCTTATCATGGCTCATCTCTGAGTGATGTTAAAGTAGTAATAATAATTTAAACACTGAATGCTGATTTAATCAAAATTATGCTTTGAAAGATGGATGGAGGAGAAGTGAGAACAGAAACATAGGAGAAGTACATCTCCATCTTCCATAATAGAAAGTCAATAGAAAATATAGAAAATGGAAACAAATCTTGATGTAGCAGAATAAACATGTTCCTTTAGAGTTATGGGGTAAATACTTGAATCCTGTACCTAGCTCACTAGCTAAGAGATGAAAACCTTTGCTGTTATGAAGTAGGGTGAGGAGCGAGGAAGAGGAGGCTGCTGGTTTTTATTAAAGCCCTATAGAATCATTAGATAGTTTAAATTACATACACATATAGCTGAAAAAAGCCCTAAAAATTTAATAGAATTAACCTTGCATATTTTGCTTAAATGAAACAGAAAATATCTCATTTCTCAACTCTTTACTATTGTATAAATATTCTAGAGTCCATTTAAATAATACTTTAGATATACTGTATATGCCTTCTGCATATCTACTTTGTGAATAATTTACAGTGCTGTTCCCTGGATCAAGAAACAGAATAATTTTATAGAATAAATGTAGGCTGAGAACCAGTGGAATGTTTGATTCTATCCTCTCTGATTCTACATTATATCATGCTGCCTCAATTCAAGCAGAACACTAAAGCTACAGTGGCAATTTTCAGGAAAATGTATCCACTTAGTACATTTACTGCCAGCTTTGCCAAAGACTGATTAAAATGACTGTAGAGTCTTTCTGCTAGTAGTGATGGCTTCTGATTGCAGGAACTTGCCACCAGCTGTACGCAAGAGCATGAGACCCAGTGGCCATCTCAGCAGGAGCCCTGACCCCACTGATGAGTGCTCCACTACAATCTCAGCACCTCTTCTTTTCTTACCTCAGCATCTAGAAGTTGGCAGAATGGGATGTGATATCCAACTGTTAATATACACTACAATGAAGCATTTACTGAAAATGATTTGGTATCCTAGGGTCTAGGACTCCACTTTTGCATCACATTTGAAGAAAAGAAAGAAAATTATTTTGTATTTTAACAATTGTATGCCACATTTTACAATATTTAATTTTAGTTGAGAAACACCAGATGCCTGAAAACTACAAAGGAAATGTGGGAAATTAAGCAAACAGGTCAACAAATCACTCACCTTTAAGAATTGACCAATTTCTACAAGGTAAGCAAGCAGAGTCCCAATAGGCGGGTAACCATTCAGGGTTTCTGAGAGTAACACAGCACTCAACCTCAGAATCCTTCTCCCCTCTTCCCAAAGAAGAAAAAAAACATAGAAATATAGGCCACCCACCTGGTGGTGGCATGATAAAGAGAGAGAGAAAGAAAGATTCTAGAATAGTAGCTGCCAGAAGGAACCAGGTAATGGCTTAATTTCAGAAATCAAATGATGATTTTTCAAAAGAAGTAATGAATCATTACATTATTTATGTCAATATCATGTCTTTGTACCACATATGCATATTCATGAAGGGGACCATACCAACCTATAGTTTGTTAAAATATAAACTAAGCCATACAAATAGGCAGCAGACTACTTTCCCTCCACCTTTTTGAAGGAACAGTTATTAAATGATTAATGCAATATAATTTAGCATATTTCAGTATTATTTTAAATACATAGAAGGTCTAAACTTCATGGTATTCTCCTAGGGAACTGAATAGTTGGATATTGAAGTATGATAAGATAAGACTATATTCAATTAAGTTTCTAAGAATGATCATCTAAACTCCACATGATTTTGTTTACTATAATGTATATGCCCCTTTGGTAAGCAGTAGTCTAGAGGAACTATCACTTATTTGGTTAAATACCTGAAGTATCTGTCAAAATTTCCATTACAATAAATTGTACTAAAAGCTAATATTTAACATATGATTTTCCAACTTAAGAACATTACTTTTGCGTAAAATAGTGCATATAAATTTAAACACACTGCTTAAAAATATAGCCATTCACCACATAACAATCTATCTATATATCTATCTATCTATCTATATATTTATTATACTTTAAGTTCTAGGGTACATGTGCACAATGTGCAGGTTTGTTACATATGTATACATGTGCCATGTTGGTGTGCTGTACCCATTAACTCGTCATTTACATTAGGTATATCTCCTAATGCTGTCCCTCCCCCATCCCCGCACCCCACAACAGGCCCCAGTGTGTGATATTCCCCTTCCTGTGTCCAAGTGTTCTCATTGTTCAATTCCAACCTATGAGTGAGAACATGCGGTGTTTGGTTTTTTTGTCCTTGAGGTAGTTTGCTGAGAATGATGGTTTCCAGCTTCATCCACGTCCCTACAAAGGACATGAACTCATCATTTTTTATGGCTGCATAGTATTCCATGGTATATATGTGCCACATTTTCTTAATCCACTTTATCATTGTTGGACATTTGGATTGGTTCCAAGTCTTTGCTATTGTGAGTAGTGCTGCAATAAACATACGTGTGCATGTCTTAATAGCAGCATGATTTATAATCCTTTGGGTATATACCCAGTAATGAGATGGCTGGGTCAAATGGTATTTCTAGTTCTAGATCCTTGAGGAATCACCACACTGTCTTCTACAATGGTTGAACTAGTTTACAGTCCCTCCAACAGTGTAAAAGTGTTCCTATTTCTCCACATCCTCTCCAGCACCTGTTGTTTCCTGACTTTTTAATGATGGCCATTGTAACTGGTGTGAGATGGTATCTCACTGTGGTTTTGATTTGCATTTCTCTGATGGCCAGTGATGATGAGCATTTTTTCATGTGTCTGTTGGCTGCATAAATGTCTTCTTTTGAGAAGTGTCTGTTCATATCCTTCGCCCACTTGTTGATGGGGTTGTTTGTGTTTTTCTTGTAAATTTGTTTGAGTTCTTTGTAGATTCTGGATATTAGCCCTTTGTCAGATGAATAGATTGCAAAATTTTCTCCCATTTCTGTAGGTTGCCTGTTCACTGTGATGGTAGTTTCTTTTGCTGTGCAGAAGCTCTTTAGTTTAATTAGATCCCATTTGTCAATTTTGGCTTTTGCTGCCATTGCTTGTGGTGTTTTAGACATGAAGTCCTTGCCCATGCCTGTGTCCTGAATGGTATTGCCTAGGTTTTCTTCTAGGGTTTTTATGGTTTGAGGTCTAACATTTAAGTCTTTAATCCATCGTGAATTAATTTTTGTATGAGGTGTCAGGAAGGGATCCAGTTTCAGCTTTCTACATATGGCTAGCCAGTTTTCCCAGCACCATTTGTTAAATAGAGAATCCTTTCCCCATTTCTTGTTTTTGTCAGGTTTGTCAAAGATCAGATGGTTGTAGATGTGTGGTATTATTTCTGAGGGCTCTGTTCTGTTTCATTGGTCTATATCTCTGTTTTGGTACCAGTACCATGATGTTTTGGTTACTGTAGCCTGGTAGTATAGTTTGAAGTCAGGTAGCATGATGCCTCCAGCTTTGTTCTTTTGGCTTAGGATTGACTTGGCGATGCAGGCTCTTTTTTGGTTCCATATGAACTTTAAAGTAGTTTTTTCCAATTCTGTGAAGAAAGTCATTGGTAGCTTGATGGGGATGGCATTGAATCTATAAATTACCTTGGGCAGTATGGCCGTTTTCATGATATTGATTCTTCCTATCCATGAGCATGGAATGTTCTTCCACTAGCAAGACTAATAAAGAAGAAAATAGAGAAGAATCAAATAGATGCAATAAAAAATGATAAAGGGGATATCACCACCGATCCCACAGAAATACAAACTACCATCAGAGAATACTATAAACACTTCTACACAAATAAACTAGAAAATCTAGAAGAAATGGATAAATTCCTCGACACATACACCCTCCCAAGACTAAACCACGAAGAAGTTGAATCTCTAAATAGACCAATAACAGGCTCTGAAATTGAGGCAATAATTAATAGCTTACCAACCAAAAAAATTCCAGGACCAGATGGATTCACAGCCAAATTCTACCAGAGGTACAACGAAGAGCTGGTACCATTCCTTCTGAAACTATTCCAATCAATAGAAAAAGAGGGAATCCTCCCTAACTCATTTTATGAGGCCAGCATCATCCTGATACCAAAGCCTGGCAGAGACACAACAAAAAAAGAGAATTTTAGACTAGTATCCCTGATGAACATTGATGCAAAAATCCTCAGTAAAATACTGGCAAACTGAATCCAGCAGCACATCAAAAAGCTTATCCACCATGATCAAGTGGGCTTCATCCCTGGGATGCAAGGCTGGTTCAACATATGCAAATCAATAAACATAATCCATCACATAAACAGAACCAAAGGCAAAAACCACATGATTATCTCAATAGATGCAGAAAAGGCCTTTGACAAAATTCAACAGCCCTTCATGCTAAAAACTCTCAATAAATTAGGTATTGATAGGACATATCTCAAAATAATAAGAGCTATTTATGACAAACCCACAGCCAATATCATACTTAATGG
The DNA here is from genome assembly GCF_009828535.3 of Hylobates moloch. Classification (NCBI taxonomy): domain Eukaryota; kingdom Metazoa; phylum Chordata; class Mammalia; order Primates; family Hylobatidae; genus Hylobates; species Hylobates moloch. Next base: position 121,748,285 of record NW_026652277.1, on the reverse strand, counting down.
GCAAAAACTGGAAGCATTCCCTTTGAAAACTGGCACAAGACAGGGATGCCCTCTCTCACCACTCCTATTCAACATAGTGTTGGAAGTTCTGGCCAGGGCAATCAGGCAGGAGAAAGAAATAAAGGGTATTCAATTAGGAAAAGAGGAAGTCAAATTGTTCCTGTTTGCAGATGACATGATTGTATGTCTAGAAAACCCCATCGTCTCAGCCCAAAACCTCCTCAAGCTGATAAGCAACTTCAGCAAAGTCTCAGGATACAAAATCAATGTGCAAAAATCACAAGCATTCTTATACATCAATAACAGACAAACAGAGAGCCAAATCATGAGTGAACTCCCATTCACAATTGCTTCAAAGAGAATAAAATACCCAGAAATCCAACTTACAAGGGATGTGAAGGACCTCTTCAAAGGGAACTACAAACCACTGCTCAATGAAATAAATAGGACACAAACAAATGGAAGAACATTCCATGCTCATGGATAGGAAGAATAACAATGTTGAATGGTTACATGAGATAATTATAACATTATTTTTACTATACCTTTTGTATGTTTAGATACACAAATACTTACCTTTGTGCTACAATTGCCTGTTGTATTTATTACAGTGACATGCTGTACAGGTTTGTAGCCTAGGAGCAATAGGCTATACCATCTAGCCTGGGTGTGTAGTAGGCTGCACCTTCTAGCTTTGTGTCAGTGCACTCTGATGCTATGATGTCCACACAATGACAAAATCACCTAAGGATATTCCTCAGACAGTATTTCTGTTAAGTGACATATGACTGTATATTCAAATTCCCTAACAAAATGTAATTTCCAAATATTTGTTTATTTTCACTAAAATTCAGTGTGCTATATTGATTTAAAAATTATGACATTACCCAAAGAGAAAGTTACCTAATAGAATACTTATTTCAGTTAGTACACTGTCAATAGTTTCCTGTTTGAATCTTTATTGTAGCCAATTTTGGTATAGCCTAAGTGTGACACAGCTGCTTAAATCTCCATTCAGCTTTCATCCTAAGATTGGAACTTTTTTTATATTAAAAAAGTAACAGCCAAGTCAACTTATTTTCATAGATTTGCTACTGTGTGTAGATGTATATGGGTGTACATGACATCAGTTGAGTCATAAGACTATCTCCACTGATAACATTCCAAGTAAGTAAAAGTAACTATCATTTAATAAACTATTTTACTTATAAACGGGTTTTTAATATAACAGGATAATTTATAGTAAAGCAGACTTGTAAGATCCTGCATGGACTCTTTAATTAAATACAATTCTCATTAACAGTTTAACATAATAAAATGTCCTCATGTCTTTCTAGTTAGCCACACACACACACACACACACACACACATGCAGGAACACATACACACACAGAGAGTAATTCCATAATACCCAATTTAGTTAAACATTTGGCAGTTCACTGCAACCTCATACTATGTGGAAGAAATCCATGCATACATTCATTCATTCATTCTTCTATTCAGAGACTGTTTACTGAACAGTAACACTGTCAGTGCTTTTGCTAGGTGACATAGTATATAAAGATAAATAAATCATAGATTGTGCTTTTATGAGGTACGAGGTCTAGTAGGAATAGGCATTTTAGCATATTTAGTCTAACAGAGATCCCCAGATTTCTCATGAGAAGGATCCACTCACAAGTATGCCTCACTATTGATATGACATTTATTTGAATGGCTGAAGGCTGTTGCTATGAAATTCCATGTCATGGTGTAAGGAAGGGGTCCGGTTTTAATTTTCTACATATGACTACCCAGTTATCCCTGCACCATTTGATAAATAGGGAATCCTTTCCCCATTGCTTGTTTTTGTCAGGTTTGTCAAAGATTACGTAGTTGTAGGTGTGCGGTCTTATTTCTGGCTTCTCTATTCTGTTCTATTGGCTTACGTACCACATGTTCTCACTTACAAGTGGAAGCTAAGTAATGAGAACACATGGACACATAGATGGGAACAACACACACTAGGGCCTATCAGAGAGTGGAGGGCGGAAGGAGGGAGAGGATCTGAAAAATAATTAATGGGTACTAGGCTTAATACCTGGGTGATGAAATAATCTGTGCAACAGGCCCCCATGACACAAGTTTACCTATGTAACAAACCTCACGCTTAACCCTGAACTTAAAATAAAAATTAAAAAAAAAAGGAAAGCCCATGTTCTGGAGATGTTCGATGATGGCTTTGAACTAAAGTCTCTTTTACGAAGAAAGTCAGATTATTGCTGCTATTCAGCAACCAATTAATTCAAATTCTATTGCAATACAATAGAACAATTTTATACTATTTAAAAATCATTTTCATTTGTACTTTTTGTAGTTGTTTTTTAAGTTCTTCAAATAGAGTATTTAAAATTATAGCAGTCTTCCTACAGTGTTATTTTTGTGTCTTTTCTCTCCCACTAAATGATGTCCTTCTAACACACAGAAGCCATGCTTTGTTCATATGTGTAGCTCAGACATATTGCATAGTACTTAGCACATGTTACGTGTTACCTTGTTGTTTTCACATGCACTGGATCTGATTTGGTCACAGGATCTTGATACATGACCTGGTGTAAGTTTTCATATCTAAAGGATTATTCAAAGCCTTTTTAAAATGCATCCAAGTCAGAGCTTGATACTGACTTTTAACAGAGACCTAAGTCCTGTACCAAAAACTTTCTTTCCCCCGTCAGACCCTGGACAGCGAAAGCAGTATCCTCTTGCTAGGCAACTGCCTCCATCCTTTCCTAACAGCACTCTGGACTTGACAGTGCTATAGCAGCACTTTGTTCCATTGACTGTAGGCCTTAATGTCTACTTCTCCTGAAATAGAGCTAAACTGGCCAAGCTGGCCTTCTAAAGTCAGGTAAGGTCCTCACTTGGCAGTGTGCCTGAAATTCAGGCTGACAGCCCCCAATAATGTTGAGATAGGTCATCAGCAAAGCTGTTTCATCAAAATGAATTCTGGAAAGACTTTTGCATTCTGTAAGACTCTTTTTATTGGAATAAAGATTTGACTTAAAACAGCTTAATTATACCTGAGCTATAGAAAATGTTTATTTAGAGTTAGCCAACTTTTGGAAATTGCACCAAAATATAGACATGAAATACACATGATAAAGATTATTTGCAATAGGAATATAACAAATGCTACTAAATGAAAATAAAGATGATAGGTACATAATGAGAAAAAAACATTATACGTAGTATGTTGTAATTCATATTATGAGCACAATGTAAAAACATGAGAAATCCTTAGTATAGCACTAAATGAATAAAGCCACCAGGATGTCATCTAATAAAACTATACCTCACGTTGTTTCTTAATGCCTCTTCACTTAGGGACTTTCTAAATATCTGATTATGGCCTGGACACTCTGTCCTGAATACAACATTTGGTATTTTTCAAGGGTATGTTTTTAGGGGCTTCTGGGAGAGAGGGGTTGTAAATTTGAGTTTAAGAACCCGTTCTTTAAGATGTGTGCGGAGCTTAATTTTATCTACTTAGGGATATTTGCATTTTAGAAGTAGATGGCTAGAGTGTAATTACTGTAAATGTCTGGATCATGAGCATAGGCTTCAGATATTAAAATATGAACAGAATAGAGAATATGACATACCAAATTCTTTTTCAGACAATAAAGATGGTAGAAAATCCCTGGAGAATCACAGAGGGGATTTTTTTCGATAACTAACAGAGAAAATAGTAGAATTGCTTCTACTTAATCCTGAGAATTCTGATCACACCTTTAGATTGTTCATATATCCCTGAAAAGTGAATTGAGCTCAACTTTGGATGAAATTATTATTTTAAAAATTTTACATAATATTTATTTAACTCATGGCAGCATCTCTCAGAAGGGTCTCACTAAACAAAAGTGATTAATAAACCTCAATCCTAACAGGAATCACATGTGGGTAAGCTTTCACCCTGGCAACACTAATTAGTATCAAAACAATCTTTACCTCTGTTAGTATTTGAGCTCTATTTCTTACCAACATCACATTTGATTTGCAATATATAGACGCCAAAATGCAAATAATAATCTTTTTTCTCAACTATCAATCTTAATAAATTAAATTTTGAAGATATAATGATTCCTCAAGTTGAGTGTGACAAAACATAGTATCCTAAATTCTACTGATAAATGCTAACTGTGGTTGGAAAGGGGCATTCACTCCCAGATCTTTCTAGAATCACAGAACCTCTGGGATAAGATGGGACTATCTAATTAGTTTCCTGCCTCCAAGAAGTTAATTTATTACATTTCAGACAAAGAATATTTGTCTGACTGTAAGGATTAACAGGTAGGAGATTCTCAACTGTGGCTCAATATTAATCCATTTGAGGACTTCAGGTCATTCTTTTTCATTTATTCCCTGTTTTAAGGCAATTCATGCTCTTATAAGTCATTTTTACCACTTGAAAAGTTTTATAATAGTATCATATATCATCATGCATAATTGCCCTTTTAAAGTAAAAATAAAGACCATATAATGCAATTCATGGAGAAAGGTTGGTATTTTCTACTCATGTGCTGAAACAACTAAATATTCCCATGTAAAACAATGAACTTGTATCAGTATCTTGTGCTGCATCCAGTAATTTACCAAAAACTGGATCATAGACCTAAATGTGTCACCTAAAACAAACATTTCTAGACTGAAACATAGGAGAGAATCTGCGTCCTTTGGTTAAGCAAAGATTTCTTATAAACAGCATTGAAAGCATGATGCATAAAATAAAATATTGAAATTGGTTTCAGGAAAAGTAAGAACCTCTGTACTTCAAGACACTACTAAGAGTATGAAAAGTCAGGCCACATTTGCAAGTCACGTATTTGATAAGAAGACTTGCATATAGAATATATGAAGAACAGACAGCCAAATTAAATATAGGCAAAAATATTTTACAGACACTTCAGAAAGAAGATATGCAGATGGCAAATAAACACATGATAAAACTACTCAACATCATTGTTTATTGGGAAACTACAAATTAAACCCACAGTGAAATATCAGTTAGAGTGTTAAAAATTTTAAAAGACTGACCATACTAACTACTGGCAAGGATGTAAACCAACTAGAATTCTCATATACTTATGTTCATAATTCAAATGGTATACCTTTATGAAAAGAGTTCGGCAGTATTTTTTAAGGGATAAACATACCTCTACAAAATGAATCAGCCATTTTGCTCCTCTAAGTATTTACCCAGGAGAAATGAAAGCATATGTTTATACAAAGACTTCTCAAGGAATGTTCATAACAGCTTTGTTTGTAGTTAACAACAACTGGAAATAACCCAAATAAATTCAGGTGAAGGGATAGACAAATTGTGGTATATCAATACAATGAAATGCTACTCCGCACTAAAAACTTATTGAAGCACCTAACAATATGGATGAAACTCAATGTAAGTTTTGCCTGAAGGCAAACAGAAATGAGCATATATTGCATGATTCCACTTTTGTAAATTTCTGGAAAGTAAAAACTTTATAATGGCAAGAAGTATATCACATATTGCTTAGGGACAGAGAGTAGAGGGCATGTGTGTAGGGAAGATCAGAAATAGGAATTTCAAAGAGCATGAAGAAATTTTGAGGGCAATATATATGTTCCTTATCTCAATTGTGGTAATAATTTCATGGTGTATACGTTTGTCAAAACTCATCAAGTTGTCCATTTGGGAATATGTGATGTTTATTCTATATCAGGTGCACCTCAATGAAACTGTTTAGAAAATCATGTCAGCTTACATATCTGGTATATTAGTAACCAAGCCCTTTGTGTGGCCTTCTTCCCTGCTAACCATCCCTTGGCTTATTTCTAATGTAATTTGGAAGTGTTAATGATTTAATGAAAATTAAGTATCTTGGGATGCACAGACCCTGAAGCTGGCATAACTGCTGATAATGTCAATGACTTCAACAATAACTAACATCAGAGCTGAAACTGGTGACAGTAGAAGAGCAAAGTGTTCAATTTTTATACCAAAAATGTCGTCTAATTCTATTATTTCAACTATGAAATAAGCACAGATTTATGCATAAATATATACATATATTGTGACACTCACGGTCAGTTATCTGCCAAACTTTTTCACCTAAATGCTATGGGTAAACTCAGCATTCACAACCACTTTCCCTCCCCTAAAAATTTTTCCTTCCTCTTGTTTTACTTAGCTGAGTAAATGGTAGCACAATTCACCTCGTTGTCCATCTCAATAACTTGACCACCTTTCTTAATTTTTTTGTAAACTTATTGTTTCCATAGATAGAATCAGCCACCATGACACATTGATTCCATCTCCGACTTATTTCTAGAATCCCTCTGCAAATGACCATTCCCATGTTATTGGTGTTATGCAGAAGCTCAGTTTTCTATTCTGGATTACAGAAATGGCTTTTCATATTCTTTGTTGAACAAACACATCATTGTTGCAGGAAAAGAAATACGAATGGAAATTATGGTGCATAATTTTTCTTTCATAATTCTACCACCCAATTCCTTCCCTTTACTCCATATGTTTTGTTGAAGTAACATGGAAGTGAACAATGTAATACTATATAAACTAGTAGGTAGAAAATTCCTCTTAAACCACTACCAAGTCCACACTGCTGATGTAGGTACTGTATAGTGAACACTCAGACCTTTTCCTTTCCTTTCCTTTCTTTGCCTTTGCCCTTGCCCTTCTTTTCCCTCCTTTTCTCTTGGGTGATATTAATTTTCTTTCAAGCAGAATGCTATGAATAGCTTTGCACATTTATCTCATAAGTGCTTTCCAGTGTACTTCGATAAAATTATCAAAAGTACAATTCCAATGTACTGCAAACTGTCTTAAACAGAAGTAGCTGTTTACAGATATTGATACTTTTTGTTAGAAATAATTGGCCACATTTTTCACGTGCATTCATGGAACATTTACAAAAGCTGACCATGTACTAGGCAATAAATAGGGTCACAAAAATTTCAAAGATTTGGTTTAATATAATTTAGGGTTATACTACAATGCAATAAAGCTAGGAATCTATTTTAGAAGAAAGTGTAAATAAATACCTTCTAAATAATATCAAATAAAATGTAACAGAAAAGGGAACATATTTGGGACTCCGTGACGGCGAATAACTGTCACTGATAACAAAACTTTAGAAAAGTATCTAATGTAATAACTAGATAAAAATATATTGCTTTAAATGTTTCTGTAAGGAAAGAAGAAAAACTGAAAATTAATGAGCTAAGTTTTCCCAAAGTTAGAAAAAAGACACAGTAAGCCAAATAAAGTGAAAAGAGAAAATATAACTGTGTGTACATATATTTATGTAAAATAAACAAATTCAAGAAAATGACAAATATTACATTAATGATAGTGGTTACCTGTGTGTAGAAGAGGATAAAATACATTTGACAACATATACAGGGGGTTTAAACTGAATTGGTCATGTTTTATTCTTAACATGGGTAGTGCATATGTGTAACCTTGCATTATTTTTTGCTTTTTATATATCTGAATATTTTATAATAAAATTGAAAAAGTTTACCTACCAATTTTCCTGATGAGTAATTTACTCAGTACTTATTTATCTTTAGTGAAAATTTCTTTGGATTTCAAAATATCATTTGTTCAAATTTTAGTATTCTAGATATTTTCTCCTTAGTCATTATTGTTTTTCAAAAGACATCAATTTCATTATTTAGCATCATATCTAGAATATCTAAGAGGAATTGCTATAGTTTTAAGAAATAAATATCCAGTATATCCAGTTAAAGCTTTTTTATTATTAGTTGTATAAATTTAAGGGGTGCAAGTGCAGTTTTTATATGTGTATATCACGTAAAGGTGAAGTTTGGGCTTTTAGCCTAACCATCACCCAAATAACGTACATTGTACCATTAAGTAATTCAAGTTTTTAAAGTTAGCTTTACTTATCCTTTTAACCTTTTAACCTTTTTTTTTATCATGATTATATCTGCTCTGGATCAGGTTTTCTGTTCTTTATGAAAAAATAATAAAATGTTACTGTTAAAGGGACTGATTTGTAATAACCATAAAGACAAATCAAGCACAATTAAGTGCATATAATTGACACTGATTGTAATAAATGGTTATATAAAATTATTCTAGCATACATATTATATAATGTGACATAAGCTATTCTTTTTTTTCTTTCTCTCTTTTGGATCTTAATTTTCAGTTAGTCATTGGCTTACATCTTATCTTCCACCTTAATGGTAGAAATTAATAGGATAAAAGTACTCTGTTCAAAGACAAATTATCTTTTCACTGCTATACTTTAGTAAGTGCAAATTCCCTCTGCACTTACTAAAAGGCTTAGAATAGTAGAAACGTGCTAGTTAACTGAAATTGTGTTTCCTTTCTTAGACCATAAAACTTTCCTTTATTTCATCTGTTAAACCCTTTTGTAAATACAGAAATTTTGAAGCTATTTGGTATTATGTGATACATATTTTGGCATTGTTGCTAATCTGGATTTCTTCATTGGTACTTTAATTTTGTGGTTCAGTGAGCAAAACTAAGAGTTCTGCAGGAGGACTTGTACTTAAAACAGTCAGGGGCGTACTGCCTGCTGAGACATTCAATCTTTTCCCTTGATGAGGGTGTCCAGTCAGAAAAGCCCTTTTGTTTTTAAACCCAGGAAAGGTTTTAGAGAAAATTACCATCCAAACAGTAAAAAGCAACTCAGGATTTTGCAATTCCATATAGTGTCACAATCAAATACGTGTTAGGTAAATGTGTTGGGAAACTTGATTGTAATGATAAAATAGACATTTTTGTTTTCATCATTTAACTTTGCCAATTCAAACAGAATAATGTTATGGAATTCCATGTCAGAGAGTAAGTTAACAATGACATATTTTATGCTATTAAGTCCTCAAAACAACTAAATAAGGTAGGTCTTAGTAATTTTCATGTTTAGGTGAGAAACTTGAGCATTAGGAAAGTTAGCTAATATCTCCAGTGACATATAGATGTTAAGAGGTGCATTTGGGATTCAAACTCATGTCTGTCTGATCCACAAGTCCTATAATAAAGCAAATATTCTAATACAATAAGACAGAATTTATAATTCAATTAATCAAAAATATGTATTAAGTGAGTAGTATTTGGGAGGTAGCATCCTGGTAGAGAAGTAGATATAAATAATAAACTCCTAAATAATAAACTACTATTCTTACTACAATTCTTTAGTTTTTGTTACCATAAACTAGTTGTCCCAGATATTTTCTTAGCTATCCGCAGGCCAGCTTTTCATTGAGAATTGTTTCTGGACCACATTAGAGAAATATTTTCTTTACAAATACAAACTGAAATTACATTAACCAATAAAGTTATATTATTAAAACATATAATCAAGACTAAATATAGAGCATAACAGAGTATACAGTGATATTACAAGTAATGTCTTACAAATTGAAAATATATTAACAATACATTATAAATATATAAATTATATATCACATAATTATGAACTAATAAATTATACTAACCATTCTACAAATAGAAATTATATTATCCAATAAAGTTTTGTTATTAAAACATATAATCAAGACTAAATACAGAATATAACAGAGTACACAGTAATATTACAAGTAATATCTTATAATAACTTATTTTTACATTTTGATTTTGACTTTTAGAATTTCAAATGTCTAAACATATATTCTCACATATTGAATTGGTTGCTTTAATGATATATTTTAAGAGATTGTCTGGCAATATCTTATTAATTATTTTCAAGTTATTGTCTGTGATTTGTTACTTAAAAATGGAGTTTACAGTTACTTACGAATAGAGTTTAGAGAGTGCATGTGATTTCTGTTGGACTCTTCCTATTCCAGCCCCAGCTCAGATGTCCACTTTTTTGGATTAGTTTCTGGATAGCTAGATAAAGAGAAACATTTTGTGTCCCAACCCTACTGACAAATAGACCTAGAAAAATGTGGCTGATTCCCTTTCTAATGTTCTAGTTTATATTATCATCTATTCTGCAGATTCTGGTCAACTGACTTTTCTAGCTGTTATTTATTTTCTTTCTTTCAGGTTCTTTTTTTTCTTTTTTTTTTTTTTGAAACGGAGTCTCGCTCTGTCACCCAGGCTGGAGTGCAGTGGTGCGATCTCGGCTCACTGCAAGCTCCGCCTCCCGGGTTCACGCCATTCTCCTGCCTCAGCCTCTCTGAGTAGCTGGGACTACAGGCGCCCGCCACCGCGCCTGGCTAATTTTTTTGTATTTTTAGTAGAGACGGGGTTTCACCATGGTCTCGATCTCCTGACCTCGTGATCCGCCCGCCTTGGCCTCCCAAAGTGCTGGGATTACAAGCGTGAGCCACCGCGCCCAGCCTCTTTCAGGTTCTTATAACACAGATTTTGTTTTTTCTTGATTAGCTGAAGCCGGATTTCTGTGGAGCCCCACCCTCCCCGCTGTGCTCCGCTGCACTAGAGTCCTGACTTTCTCCTAGTTCCTTCCAGTTCCTTTCAATTAGGGGGCTTCTCTTAGTCTATTTTGTACTTCTATAACAGAATACCACAGACTGGGTAATTTATAATAAGCAGAAAGTTATTGGCTCATAGTTGTAGAGGCTAGGAAGTCCATTATTAAGGTGCTGGCCTCTGGCAAGGGCCTTCTTGCCTTGTCATCACATGTGGAAGGCTGAAGAGCAAAAAGGGAGAGGGCAAGAGGGGGCAGAACTTGCCTTTTCATAACAGCTTTAATTCCACCCATGAGGGTGGAGCCCTCATGACTTAATCACCTTTTAAAAGTCCACTCTTTTAATATTGTTACAATGGCAATTAAATTTCAACATGAGCTTTGGTAGTAGATACATATTCAAACTGTAGCAGGACTTCTCCTCAAAGACTTTAGCTCATCTTGAAAATCTTTCCCTCCTAAAAATTTAGGCAATGCTTACGTTGGGACTGCCACCACCTAGAAGACAGGACTCTGTGCCACATGGATACATTTCCTTCTAGATCTACCCTACAAAAATCCTAGCTTGGTTCCATATTATTCCTTTCAATTAGAGGAATAGCCTCTTATAACGAATCATATCATTTGTTATAATAGCCATTTATAAGGAATCGTATCATTTGTTATCAGTTAAAAATTAATGTGTAGATTGGAATTATTTCAAGAAAAATAGCTTAAACATTCCCAAACTGACTTACTGATAGCTGAAGGGAAGGGAGAACTTTGTGACTTACTCTCTTTACCTAATTACACCAAAAGTTTCCTGATTGGCCATGAAAAAAGCACAGAGAAAATCAGAAAAATAGTTTGTTTAGTGATAGCTGAAAAGTAAAGAGGAAACAATTTGCTGTCCCTCTGTCAGATTAGAGAACATTCTAATTTGAGAAAGAAGTCCTAAACACCTAATTAACAGGTCATATCCTAAAAATTGTGCCTATCCTAGGCACAATACAAATGGAAATGCTTAACTGAGCAGAAGCATAGAGAAGCAGACAAAATGTCCCTCAATACTTCTGGGCATCTGTTCTTTAATCTATAAAATAAATGAATTGAATAAAATATCTGTAAAATAACTTTCCACTTAAATAACTTATAATGAATATCCTGTCCAGGAGACCATCTGAAATCTGGGCTCTCAGAGGCAGATCACCGTAAGGCCTTATATTTATTTAAAAGAATGTGTTTATAGGCCAGGCACAGTGGCTCATGCCTGTAATTCTAGCAGTTTGGGAGGCTGAGGCAGATGGATTGTGAGGTCAGCAGTTCAAGACCAGCCTGGCCAATATGGTGAAACTCCATCTCTACTAAAAATACAAAAATTTGCCAGGTGTGGTGGTGGGTATTTGTAATCCCAGCTACTTGGGAGGCTGAGGCAGGAGAATTGCTTGAACCAGGGAAGCGGAGGTTGCAGTGAGCCGAGACCATGCCATTGCACTCCAGCCTGGGCAACAGAGCGAGACTCCATCTCAAAAAAAAAAAAAAAGAATATGTTTATAGAGATTAATATTAGTTAACTGGCAAATTTATATCTATCTCTACCTCTAATGCCTATATCTCTATGCCTATCTCTAACCTATATCTCTACTTCCATTAAGCAGTAGGTGTTATGCTTATTTTTGAAATTTACCTATTGGAAAACACTGACCGTCTACTCTGAAAGATACTAAGTACGTAGAACCATTAATAATTTTTCTTCTAATACATTTATGTGTATGTGGAGTGGTTACTGGGAATATGGAATATTTAACGTTTAATTCGGTGGTACTGTCTGAGGACGTCAGCTATGAAAGGAATAGAACACAGTATAATTGTGTTCAGAAAAGAATAAGATAATTTCTGACTAAAGAGAAGAGAATGTTACAATCAGAATGCAGCTGAATTTCCATAGGTAACATGAATGAGATGAGATTACAGGGAAAAATAAGGGTAAGAGCAAAGGCCCAGAGGCTAAAAGGCAAGGGATATATTCAAAGGAGGATAAATAGTTCCGTTTGACTCAAGTGAAATACTAATAGCAAAATATGAACCTGAATATCAGAGCATATTGAAAGAATGATAAATATTCGTTTAATTTGGTTGGCACTGGGAAGCAACTGAAGGATTTTAACGGAGAAAATTTATGTTGTTTATAAAACATGGTTAACAACAATAGATTGGAAAAGGTGCTGAATACAGGAGTGAAAAAAATGTTTAGAAACTATTATTTAGTCAAAAGTCAAATAGTATCAGAAAAGAGAAAGGGAGAATCACTTAGACCTAGTGACTCATTGCATAACAGAAGGTACGGAAGAAACGATTCTAAAATGGCTGTAAGAATAGTGCACCTTTGAATAAAATGGCAGGGAAAAGGCGATCCTGCAGCAAAGACAAGCACAGTGTTGAACAAGCAAGACTTGACTTAAAGAGATTTTGCTCAGAAATATTCTAGATTCATTTGCAAAGAGATAAATATTGAATAGGACATTCCTTGTTTGTTGTCGTTGCTTGTTATTTTAGTTTACAACGTTTTGGGTGATAAGACAAATTTTATGTTAAATAAGCAAACTGAAGCTCAGGTGGGTCACATGACCTGTTAAAAGTTACACAGCCAGTCAGTGACAACTCCAAGACACACACCTTGTTACAAGCATAAGGTATAATATAGGCTTTCTGAAGCTTTTGTTAGAGAAACAGAAATTGAGAAAATAATACTCTAAGGATTTTGTTGGTTTGCATGTTTGTCTTAACATTAAAAAGGGAGAGCATGACACCAAGTGAAAGTAAGTTTTATCTTCTGATGACCCAGGGTTTGTGAAGAGACCCAGGGTTTGTGAGGAGACTAATAAGAAATAGAACCAAAGTACAAATTTGCTTAGCTTAGGAAAAGAAAAGAACTATTCTTCCTTTGAGACTGAAAGGAAGTCATAGCGATGAAGTCATTGGGGTATAACACAAGAAACTGGGGCACTTTGGTTATGAGTGGAAGATGTAGAAATTTTATGGAGTAACGGGTTGAACATATAAATTTTTGAGAAAAAGCAGAAGATCGGGTGAGGATAAATAGCATAACTATATAGTGATATCAACCATTGAGTTTCATGACTTTCTAAAGCAACAATTAAAATCCAAGAGGCCATATTTACTTAATGAATATCTCATAAGTAAACTAGTATTAAGTTACCTATAAATTAAAACTGGTATTTTCTGGTCAAAATTAGCTTTACATTGTAAAACGTAATGTGTTATTTGCAGATGGCCAATTAAGACTGTCATTTTTCTCTATACTTTTCCTTAGAAGTTTTTCTTCTTATAGTCTGACTGCAGCTCTGATACTTACTCACTGGAAGGTTGTTCCAAAATGACCTCCCTCAATAAGCCATGTACACCTTTACTTCTCTTAATTAGCAATATAAAACAATAGAATAAACAGAAACATAATGACGAATATAAACACTTTTAATAAACTACATTTTTAATGAAATTCAGACTTTATTTATTCATCATGAAATGGTACTTAGAGGTACAAAACAGCACTAGAACAAAGTATGAGCTGTAAGACATCAAATTATAAGTTACAGAAGGGATAAATCATATTATATGACAGTGGTCAAGGAAAGTTTAAAGGAGAATATCTTTTGGCTTTAGAAACACATAGAATAAGAAATTATTAGCAAATTAGAGGTGGGAGAGATATATCTCTGGAACAATGCATAAACTAATTTGAAAAACGTTTATATAAGTAAAATGAATATTGCTGGAAAAATTGGTTGGCATTAGATTGTAGAGACTAATATATTCATAAAATGAAGACAATAAATGTTAAGCAATGTTTGATGTATTCCAATTGGGGTGTTTGGATGATTGCTTTGGAATGGGAAGAGAATAGAGAAGAAGAGAACAGATGGAAGATATCATGATTCAGATGCGCATTAAATATCAACTGATCTGATCAGGCCAACGGCCTGACCAGGGAATTGAAAGAAAATGGGAAAAAATCATGTAAAAGAGATTTAAAAGAGAAAAAGAATTTTCTATTCACAAAGAAAATCATAAATAATGGCATGGGGGAATTAAAGTGATTGGTATATTTGAACAAGCATTCTGATACAAATAGAGTGTAGGTGAAGTGGCTGGAAATGAAGTTGGAAGAGGTAGTCAAAGCTAACATACAAAAAGGTTATGTTAACTAACTTGAAATTTATCTTGCAGAAAATGGAGATTTGGTAAAGTTGTCTTAAGTAGAAGAATAGACAGAAGTAAGATTAAAGGAATATTTTGCAGCAGCACCAGCGGAGTACATAAACTAAAGCATAAAGTTTGATCTGTATTTGGGAGATCATTCTGGAGGATGAAATGAAGAGCACAAAAGAATAAAGAGGTTTTAGGGTAAAAGACTGTGATAAGAAGAGTGAGATATAACTGGTAAATTTTCTAGAGGTAGAAATTAAGATGCAGAATGTGGCCACCTGAGAAGTTAGATAAGTGAAAAGAATTGCTAAAGAAGTTAAGAATTTATGATATGCAGCTGGTGAATATTTCATAAGTATAGCCATTTTTGTTACCTCCCATTATGGCAAAAATGACTGGGTGTCAGTAGATGGTGAACAAAATGGTTGAAAAATGTGGGATAGATGACTAGATTTCACAGACCAGAGGAGGATGAGTTATTAAAGGAAGGTTTCAGAAGAATGGGCTGGAAATTGGCAACAGGGATCCAGGAGAATGCTGGATCTGCTAAATGGGGCATGGAGAAAATGAGAATCCTTTTAGAAGGATGTGAGGAAGGTAACATTATCAGAAATATGTCAAGAAGTGGACAGATAATTTTAGCAGATGGTTACACCTGTAGAGGGATTTCTTGGCAATGCAAAATGAGAAAATCCTGAAGACAATGAATCCTTTACCCATTTTTAAAAGGCATATTCCAAAACACATTTTGATTCCAATTTCAGAGCCTAACATCCTCCACCTCATACTTCAGATAACACCAGACACTCTAGAAAGAATTGTTGGAAGATCAGCAGGTGAAGAGTTGGGCTGATTTGGAGGTGATCTGAGGAAAGTTAAGCAGGAGGGTGGAAGGACAGCTGGAGGGTGGAGGGACAAACACAAATTTACAAATAATAGGCTTACTAAGATTTCCACCCCCTCCTTTTTCTCAGAGCATTTACTTTAGAAACCTTGTAAGTACTTTCCTCTCTCTTTGAAAATGTATATAAAACATTTTGAAGATGGCTTTTGTCAGCTTTATGACCCAGTAATGTCTTTATCAAGACCTGGGAACCAGCTCTTTGAAATGTAAACTCCTGTCTCAGTTTCTGGGGGAGGATAGGATCCCAACTTCTGTGAGTGCATTGCTCTAAGTTGCAAAACTACCCATGTCATAAAGATATGAGAAGTTTGTTTTTCCTCTGGATAAAGTCAGTTAGCTAACATAGATGGTCACCCCAACTACCAGGTAAAGTTAGCATAAACTATGTGTCACAAATGGTGCTGTCAGGCCTTCTTACTTAAGCGTCAGTTATTATTTATCTTGAACACTTGTATGTAATGGGTTGTATGTACTTGACTATATAAAAAGGTGAATTTCCTTCTTCTTTGTAACCATGTAGTGGATTGCCTGTGATGCATATATCGCATTCTGGCTTAATGCTCATTCAATAACGAAAGTGTTTTTTCTCTCTACTGCCTTTGTGGAGAGGATTTCTGGGTTGGGAGATTTTGTTTGTAATTATATTTCTCCAATAAGGATTGGGTAGGGATTATTCATCAAAAGGACCTTAATGTAACTAACATACATCAAATCTCTAGTTATTATTTTGGGCAATATTGTTACAGGAATTCTCTGTGACTTTCTTATCTAGGTGTCTTGTCAGCAATTGATAATTGTGACCCATGGAACTTGATTCAAGCATATGCACAGGTGGTGGCTGGACAAGGTCACTTCAAAGTTTCTTTGAGCACAAAAAGTCTATGATTTTCTCATGGAATAAGAAAGCCTGATTCAATCAACTTCTCGTATGCATTCATTAACACATCATGTACAAAATCTATTTATTAATGATCACTTTTGCATCAATAAATATTACTGTTCTTAGAGTAGTTCACCCTTATCTGAGGTTTCTTTTTCCACAGTTTCAGTTACCCATGCTCATTCCTGGTCTAAAATGTTAAAAAGACAATTCCAGAAATAATTTATAAGCTTGTTTGTTTGTTTTAGACAACATTTTAGAGGGGTTATTTCCTATCTCCCTAGAACTATATGCTTTAATCCACACTTGGGGATAATTGATGGCATTGTTCAGGAAGGTAGCTCAAATGGGTTGAAGCTATCATTGTTTATCCAGGAAGATAGACACAACACCAGTTTTTTTTGTTGTTGTTGTTTTTTAAATGCTGGGTTCCAGGGAACCAGCTCCTGCTAAATGGGGCCTGATAGAAATTCCAGATAGAACTCTCATGGATTCTGCTGAACCATAAAGTGCCACTTAACAGACAATTTGCACAGTCTGTGAACTGCTCCCATTCACTAAACTTCTTTTTTAGCTGTTGCAAACTTTATCTCATCAAACTCTTATCTTCTTACTACACAGAGCAGCATTTTAAATGATACATTTTAGGAAAGAAGGAGGAGAGAAGGCGTTTCATGAATAACTGAAACCAGACAACAGCTAGGAAGATGCCTATCTGTCTTATGGCAATGGAGATCCAAACCCTGAATCTTGACTTATTCTAGGCCTGTCTGATCCTTTTCACCTATTTAGGACCTTTTCTTACCACTATCATATATTTGCAAAGTGACCCATGGTTCTCTTTCCAGGTGTCACTGTGAATGTCAAAAGTTTTAAATTGCATGCCGTTCTGAGTAGCGAGATGAAATCTCATGCAATCTTGCCCGGGAAGTGAATCATTCCTTTGTCCAGCCTGCTCACACTGTATGCATGACCTGCCCGCATTAGTCACTTAGTTGTCAACTCCATCATCAGGTAGAAAAAACGTAGTATATATAGGTTTTGGTGCTATCTGAGGTTTCAGGGATCCACTGGGGATCTTGGATCCCTGTAGACAAGAGGGGATTATGGCACTAATACTTTAGGCCTAGTTTACGTTTAGGATAACACAGGTAACATTTTTCTGTGTGTGCACCAGGTATCAAAAAAAAGATAGGGCAAGTTTTAAATTTTGACTTTTGGTTACTGACTAAATCCCCTCCCAATTATTGTCATTGCCTATTTTTTCTCTCCTTGTAGTGTTTATCTTGTTCCCCCTACCCTCCCCCCGCCTTTTTTTTTTTTTCTCTTGGAGTCTTTTCATTTCCCAATAATTTGTTACCTGTCAAAAGAATGCTGGCATATTTCTTATATATATAGTTCCTTGGAAATTCACGCTGGTGTCTTTGCTTCCTTCTGGTTAGGGCTCCAGTTTCATTCTAATCACTATAACCTCTTTGGCATCATTCATTTTCTTAGAAATCTCTCTATATGCATGCCAAACTAATGAGAAATACTTTCTCGATCTCTGTTAGCATGCATAAAATTCCTTAGTTCTTTTCCTCTTGCCCTCAAACATAGTTTCTGTTTATCTGGGCCTAAGTTCTGGTAGACTCAGCAGCAATCCCTGACAAGGTAGGTACTGTGGAAAGCCTGCTTGTTAAATAAAGAATTCCAAGCCTCACACCATCCCGCCCAGATGAACCACTATTTAATCTTCATTTGTTATTGGGTTGACAACACTAAACAAAGAGTTCCTGCTTCACGAGATAGCTCTTAAAAATCATCTTAATTGACTGCTTTTGATACTGCACAGTAACTACATTCCCCAGACAAACTACTGGAGATGGAAGGATTACAATGAGAGTAGAATAGGAAATGTTTGGAGCTAGAATCAAAGAAACCTTGTGGGAAAAAAAAGAAAAAAAAAAAAAAAAAAAAAAAAAGCAGTAAAGCCCCCAGGCAAATAAGGCCTTGGACCATTATTTCCAGAAAGAATATAAACAGAAGTTCCAGAAATAACATAAAGTCAGACATCATGAACTATTCATCACATCCGATTTAATGGGATCATTATAACTGGCATTCAGCATGCGTTAATAGCATCTAAGACACACGCTTTTTTTTTTTTTTGACTGTTGAATGAATAATGGTCCATGATTTAGGTTTTCTTAATGACTCCTTAATATCAACTCTTTTGGCAAGAAAAGCTGGTCAAATGTATGACATTTATTTTATATTAGCAGCATGGAAAATGTGCATGTTTGTAATCAAGGTAGATTTTTGCATTACATCTCTAATGATTTCTTATGAAATGTAGATGGTTAAAAGTGCATCTCCAGCTTAAGTATCAAATGGCAGTGTATTAGCCAGTGATGGGAGAAAAAAATACAGATACTAAGATATTATTGCAGATTTATAAAGCAAGCAAAAATCTTATACTTTTCAGAGTTCATCACTTTATGGAAACTTTTACAAGCTACAAATTCATGGGCCAGTATTTTTCTTCTGTTTGCAAGAAATCATGTTGTACAAAAAGAGCAGAGAGAAGCCATTCTTTTGTTCCACTCTCATCTATGACTTTCCATAAAGGTACATTCTCTGTACTTTCTGGTGTGACATAAGAAGATGACACACCATTTCCTTTGATATCTAGCCTTAAGGAAATTTCTAGATGAGCAATAATGTTGTGTCCCATCCCCTAAAGTTTTCCTGAGCCTCCTGATCTGGGATCCTATTAATTATAAGCCTCAATTTGTTGCTGACATCAAAGGGACCTTCGTGTACAGAAAGGCTCAGAGTGACATGACAAATAATCGACCAGACCAACAGAATGGCACTTTTGCTGACATGGTGTATTAGTTCGTTTTTATGCTGTTGATAAAGACATACCTGAGACCAGGCAATTTACAAAAGAAAGGTTTAGTTGGACTTACAGTTCCACATGGCTGAGGAGGCTTCACAATCATGGTGGAAGGCAAAGAGGAATAAGTCACATCTTACGTGGACGGTAGAAGGCAAAAAAAAAAAAAAAAAAAAAAAAGCTTGTTCAGGGAAACTCCATCTATAAAGCCATCAGATCTCATGAGAGTTATTCACTATCACGAGAACAGTAGTGCAGGAAAGACCCACCCCCATAATTCGATCACCTCCCACCAGGTCCCTCCCACAACGTGGGAATTCAAGATGAGATTTGGGTGGGGACACATCCAAACCATATCACATGGTGTGTATTGTTGATGTAGGCTAGAGTTACTATGACAATATAGAATCATGAAATCTATGTAATTGGAAAAGGAACTAATTTAAACATTGTGTTCCACTCTCCAGCTCAGATTGTAAAATACAGACACATCTACTTTTGAATGTTTCAATTAAATGTTTTGGACTGCCATATAGCTTCTGTTGAAAATACTCCCTTTTCTTCCTCTCGTCATTCCTCTTATGATAATCTTGAGTCCTCCAGGGAAGATTAGCTTAGTATTTCTGTGTTGGAAGGGATCAGCTCATTTTCCCCATGTCTCTTTTCTCTCAAAACTTTCTGCATGTTTCTTGCTGGCTCCTTTTTCCAGCCCACTTTTTCACTAGCTGTAACCAAGGTACATATATGCTTTCCAACAGGAAACCCCTTCCCATCCTCACAGTCAAAGTAATCCCAATGATTAGCACAGCTTTTACATCCTGTCCCCCTGCAATGACCCTGCTATGGGTGTATGGATCTAGGCTCTTGTTCAGTATTGCAGTTATGATCGTCAATTTTATATATAATCTCACTTGATTTCTTTCTATTGACTCTAAAATATTTATTAGTAATTGTTCCCTTGAGTACTTTACAGATGAGCAAATGGAGGGGAGAAATGTTGGAATGTGCTCAATAGTGCTGAAAACTAGGTGAAGATAATAATTATCTGTGGAGCTTTTTGAACAGTACTTTGGGTTCTTTTTTAATAAATAGAACTCAGGAATTGGTGCTTTTTAACAAGTGCTTCAGGTGGTTCCGGTGCAGCTGGTTACAAAGCCTACATTTGGGAACCTCAATCAGACAACACAATTGGTTGTAACCATGGAAACGATGTTATCCATATTTCTTTTTCTAGTTCACTTTAGTAATTGCCATTACAATTCAAAATTAGCTTCCAATCGAGAACAACGGTGTTATTTTCAGAAGTGTTAAAATGAGAACATATATTTTTTCTCAAGGCAGTTTTCCTTCATGTAGAAAAATGAATAAATCAGGACCCTTGTAGTTAAGCTCTACTTGAAAAATTTGAGCAGGTTTGCTATTTCATGTCTGGGTTTCTTTTCATTTTAAAGTTTTTGATATTATAGGTCAAGTATCATAGTAATCCATGTTTCTGTCCATGACTAAATTAAATTAACTTCAGAAGAACAGTCAGTGTTTTTCTCAAACTTCAGCATTAACACCATTTCTCATCCAAATGGACACGCATGTCAATACTAGGGTAAGGAGGCTTAATTATATTTTGTACACTTTTATATTAATATTTATTAATACTAATAGAACTAATTTTAATCTAATGGAAATCTAATTTTACTCTAATCTAATATTTTCTCTTTAAAGACCTGTGTGTTACCTTGTTTGTAAGAATGTCAATTCATTTCAACAATAACCTCATCCCTCATACTTCTTTGAATTAAGACTATACATATATAGTGTATAAACAAACAAAAAAAGCATTATATTTGTCAATGTACTTAATTATTTCTGTGACCTTGATGATAGGTAAGTTATTAGAATGAGATTATTTAATTTTCTTCCTGTTTCCTATAGTATCAAGTTGTTTCCCAGGAAGTAACACAAAATACATCCTGGTGTTTACATGAATATTTTTATTACCTGAAGAAGCCATTATTGAAAATTTGACAAGTTATAAGAGCATTTCTTTACACAGTTGAATACAAGTGCTCTGAAGAGATTAAATGTCCAACAATATGGAGATGAGCAGAAATAGAATTGAAGACAAAACTTAACATTTCAAAAATTTGCATACAGCAACTATATTTCATAAGAGGGAACACTGAATTATATACTTTAGAGTGAATATTAAGTTCAAGCAGTGCTGTAAAAGGGTGTGTATTTTGTTGATGTTAAGCTGGATGATTTTATCCCAAGGCAAATCAGCGGGTCTGTGCAATGCCATTAGTATGTTCTAGCCACGATTTAAATAAAAGCCTAGTCCATTAGCAGGGCATGAATAGTTCTCTCTGAGCAGTGCTTGTCTTGATGAATGCCTTGGAAGTATTAGCCAAAGAGATAAGGTGATAGATTGGATTTTGAAGTGTTTAATTTTTTCCTCTTTGCTTTCTAAAGGTAGTGAAAAGAGAAGCTTAGTCTTTGTGATGAAATTCTAACCTGCCACCTCATTAATTTAAAATCAATGTGAATTTGGTTGGGAGTCTGCACTACAATTTAAGATTGCTTAATATTAAGTGATATTAATAGGATGCGAGAATCAAGGAGATGGGTGTGTGTGTGTGTGAGTGCACATGAACATGTGCACATGCTTAAGTAAAGGTGTTTGTAATGTACTTAATAAAGGTGCTGGTGAAAAGTTAAACTAGCAGGAATTGGTGAAAAGTTAACTAGCAGGAATTAGTGAGAACAGCCAGAATTACTGATTTGACTGGTGCTACCCAAGAAGAAAATATGCCTAACATTTTGGAGAAGGGAAATTAATGAAGAAGAAGAGAAAATGCTACACTAAGAAAGCAGCAAGATAGAGGAGAGAGAGCCAGTATTTCCAGAAGCCAACTGGTTACCCAGAAAACACCTCCGTCTACAGGGTGCTAGACACTCTGTGGATTTACTGTATTTCTGTCTGTTCTCTGTCTTCGCATAATAAAAAGCTTATTTATTTGTTGTTTAGTTCACCAAAAACTGACAAAGCTATAAGGGGTTTGTTCAAACTAAACTCTTAATAGCCTAAATAATGCATGAATTACAACGCTCCTTTAATCATTTATAATTAGAAAATCGAGGGTATTATGCATTTTTGATGGTTAATGTTACTGAGATCTGATAGTCTAGTAGATCCATTCCATTTGAGAGATACCTGCCCAGGAAACCTTGGTTATGTCATCCCCTCTCCTAGACAAGGCTCGTGACCAACTGAAAAAGTGTTTCTCTTAAACTTTCCATTTTTCTTACATATCATCCTGCTTTTATTAAGAAACTTCTATTTGGGACTAAGTGTAATGCAACTGACAAAACTGTTGATTACATATGTCAATATATTCATTTTTATCATGATAAAATTTTGTTATTTTTGTATTTATGTTTCTCAGCTCATCTTACTAGAGAAGAGGCAATGTATATTCCACTGCCATATCTCTAGCACTTACTACAGTATCTGGCACACCATATTAGCTTCATAAATACTTAATACTTTTAACAATTTATTTTGGAAATCAAACTTCTATTCATATATTATATGCTAGATTGATAAGTGTGCAAATTGAAATCCGACTGTCAGGATTGGAATCCAGTTACTCCTAGTTGTGTAATCTTGGGCAAATTATTTTTGTAAAATAAGACTGATAACAGTGCCTATTTCATGAATTGTTTATAAAAACCTTTGCTAAATACCTGGCACATAGAAAATGTTCAATATATCTTAGCTACTAATATCATTTAAGGTGAATTACTTAATAGATGCTGCATTTCACTTATTACATGTTGGTTTTCCTTAACTTAATCTCAGTGGTTAACTTTAACTTCAAATGTTCTGGATATCTTTCTCTCTTTCCCCACTCCTACTACTACAAAGAACCAGCTATAAGAAGCAAATTATAATTCAGCTAACTTGTTTGGAAATACTGGTCAAAATTAATTGGTTGTAAACCTTCAACAAAAGCTGTCTGAAATCAAGACAGGTATGTATTAAGTGGTAAAATGCTGAGATGTAATTCATCTTAAAAAATACCTATTAAGAACCAACTAGACGCTCAGCAATGTGCTAGAAAAACAAGAAAATAATTACATTTATCGATTGCCTATTCTAAACTTCCTTGTGCTTGATGCAACATACATCATCTTATTTAAGTTCTCAAAATTATGCTGTGGAGTAGGCATTCTAATTTATGTAATGATTCCAAGTCAATGCATGCTTTTCTACTTTTTTTCTACTAAAGCTCATTGCTAGGCACGATGGAGCAGATTTGATGAATAAAGGAAGGACTTTAAATAAAACTGTCTAATAATGCATAGAATGAATGGTAGTGCTAGGCCAGTGGTTTCCTACCACTTAACTCTAGCCATGGGACTCTAGCAAAGTAAAAGTCCACCACATAAAATAGACCAGTAAGTGCTGCTCTGGTGGATGTAGGGGTAGTGACATCAAAACCACTTGATGTCTCCTTTTCCTTTTTTACTTCATTATGCGGCAGCACTTAATTTCCCTCAGCACTAAACTCTGTTAATTCAGAGACTGGTTGCAAAACAATTATTCCCAATTTACAGATTGAGAGTAATCTGAGCCCAAGAGATGTTAAGTAAGTGGTTGCCCCGTTTCCTTATTAACCATCATTTTCCAGACAATTAGATGTGCTCAAGGAATTTAAATTCCATACTGTGTCTAAGGCCTGTTTTATAACAGAAAGAGCCATGTTGGTCACAGCTTCTTAGATGATGCTTGTATAAAATTTATACACTGAACACTTCTTAGTAAAATAAAGGAATGTATTCAAAACTTTTATTTCGCAAATTGCATAAAGTATTATATCATTTTAACTATTAATATATCACTTTGAATGGTGACAGGTCTTACACGGCCTGCACAACCTCAATGAGATGACAAGATCAGGCAATGGTTAGTCAGAGAAGATTCATCTGCACAGACAAATTCTGCAGAAAGTGTAGGAGGTGCTGGCCTGCCTGGTAAGGGTTTTGGTTACATTTTTTAGTACTATGCAAATAAATTGATATATTGAGTGTAATGGGAACTAGATTTCTCACTGTTAGAGAAGGGGCAAACAGATATGGAAAGGGTAAAGAATTTTTAAAAGCCTAGAGTATTGGATTAAAATCACAGGTGTAGATGTGAACTCACATTATACACACATACACACACACATATGTACATATATACTATATGTAAAGACACAACTAATACATGACCTGATCCTGGATTTGATCTGACACTAGAAGGGAGAGTGTTTATAAGGCAAATATAGAACATGTTACAAAATTGTGGAACCTGGATAGAGTCCATGTGAGCCCTTTGTGGTATTCTTGCTGGTTATTTTGTGTTGAAATTATTTTAAAATATTAAATCAGAAAATTAATATATTATGTGTCGGCTTGATTTATTAAACTTCACGTTAAAATCTAAGTTCTCCCTTAAGCTTCCAAATTTAGGTTAAAAATCTAAATAGTCTACTTAAAGACTTAATACATTTTAACAACCACTTGTAGTAAGCCTATTTATTAATACAAATCACAATTTCAAATATTTTAAACTGCGTTTATGCATTTTATATGTAATTTATTTTAAAATATATAAATTGACTACTGTAAGAACAAAACACTTCCATAAGTTTAATAACTATAATATACTAATATATTTATTCTCAAATGATCCAATATAATATAACACTTGTTAAAATTTCTTCTTAAAATCACAAATTTATATTAGTCAGTTATATATTTTAGTTGGAATTGCCAGAATAACTTACATTAATAAGCCCAAATTTGCCGAAACATTTAACACACTTAAAATCTACACATTATTCTTTTGCTCTTGGATTACTCATGGTGGAAGAAGCTGGCTGCTTTGTGATGAGGAAACAGCCCTGCGAAGAAGACATTATAGTGAGAAACTAAGAGCTTTAGTGAATAGCCAGTGAGGAACTGAGTCCTGCCAACAACCATGCGAGTGAGAATAACATTTGATCTAGTGCTGGTTGAGTCTCCAGATGACTGAGTTCCAGCCAATGGCTTGATTGCCTCCTCATGAGACTCTGAACCAGAATCATCTAATTAAGCTACTCTGATTCCTGCCCTAAGAAATTGGGTGTAATAATAAAGGTTATTTTAATCTGCTAAACTTCGAGGTAATTTATGTAACAATAGATAATTAATGTACTTTTCATGCAAATTTCTGAGTTTGCCTTCTCAGTTCCTGTGGCTTACTAAATGACTGAAAGTGGCAGCTTATATGTGACTGAATTTTTGCATTCAATGCTGATAGAATGTACTGAGCCCTATATATAGTTGCCATATCAGTGACTCCATAATTTGAAGTAGACCACCAAAAATGAAGGCAGTCACATAATCCCCCTTAGATTCAAACCTAGGTTACTTAATTCTTACTTCTAATAACAAAAGACTGCAAACTTTATCCAGTCTACTTCTATTTACTTGATTGAATTTTGTATTTCTTTGGATGTAAAAGTATATACATTCATTGCCAACAAGGTCTAAACGTCTTTGGATTTAAAGGAATCTTGCATTTTTTTTCATATATTTTCTGCCTAACACACTATTGTTTATTTAAAATTATATTCAATGACATTCTGAATATCTCTCATGGCTTCCTCCATTTAGACACAACTTCTAATATTATTGTGGTTGTATTTCATTGGTGCAGTCATTTCCTGTCTTATCTCCATGCCTGTATTAACTTCACTTATTCAGCCTATCATTTTCCCTTTTAGCTCTATTACATGATCACTTATCCATTTTTCAAGGCCCAATTCTATAGAATCTTCTGGTTAACTATACTCTCTCAATAGAAGAATTGTTCCTCTGTGTTTCTGAAATCTGTTGCTTGAAAATGAAAAAAAAAAATAGCACAAAGTTCTTCATTTTCCTTCTCTTTGTGGCCTGAATTCCAATAATAACGCATGCTGTTAAGAGCAGTCAACTGATTTCACCTCTGCATATTGTGTAATACCTAACACTGTTTAGGTGGAAAGGATATAACCCCACTGAATCACTTTAATGTTATATAAACAACAAATTTGTTGTTGTGGTTGTGTAAAATTGTGTTAGAATTTGTTGAAAAATAGTAGTAACTTGTTTCCTGTGAAACCACTATTATCGTTAAGCTCCAAAGAAAAAATATATATAAATATATCAGAATACTTAGCGCCTAGACAACGTGAGAATGAAGCTGTGCCACGTGCCAATATTGGTGGTAATGATTTCTAATATAAACATTCTTCATAGGCCGGGTGCGGTGGCTCAAGCCTGTAATCCCAGCACTTTGGGAGGCCGAGGCGGGCAGATCACGAGGTCAGGAGATCCAGACCATCCTGGCTAACGCGGTGAAACCCCGTCTCTACGAAAAATACAAAAAAAAAAAAAAAATTAGCCGGGCGTGGTGGCGGGCGCCTGTAGTCCCAGCTACTCGGGAGGCGGAGGCAGGAGAATGGCAGGAACCCAGGAGGCAGAGCTTGCAGTGAGCTGAGATCGTGCCACTGCACTCCAGCCTGGGCGACAGAGCAAGACTCCGTCTCAAAAAACAAAAACAAACAAACAAACAAAACTCTTCACTAGATAGTCTGCTCATAGCACTAAGTTTATTTGAGCACACAGAACCTAGGAGTGTGTAACTTGTAGTAAACATTTGGTAAAAACATGTTGAACAGATGACAATTAATAGCAGCTCAGAGAAGTGCATAATGAAGAGAAATGAACACACACATACACACACACACACACACACACAATCATCTTCAAAGTTCTAAAACTGCTCAGTATTGAGTGAGATTGGTGAGGAAGTATCTATTAATTAGTTCTCCAGAGTAAAGCTAGGAATCTTGAACTAAAAAAAGAATTTTCCCTTTTACTTTAGCTATAGACTTTTAGAATTGCAAATAGCAACATAGAAAAAAAGTTTTTGTCATTTAACCTGTGAAACATAAACATAATTCATTTTCATTTTTATATGTACGTGGGAAATGTTTTCTTATTTTCAAGCAGAAAAATTAAAGTTTCACTGCATTTTAAACTCAGTTTTTGCCTACAACTGAAAATTTGCCATTTAGTCAGATATAGCTAGTGTGTAAATAAAACCTAAGCATGTGATTTTGAAACTATGTTAGTAAAGAATGCATTTCAGTTGGGATACATTGGTGGAAAGAACAGGGAAAGAAAACAAAAATTCTTGGGTCATGGTGTGTACCACAATATTAAAACATTTGATTTACTGCATAATTCTCTTTGGATTATTTTACACAGTGGAAAATGTAGTGTAGTATCTGTTTAGCTCTCTTGATTATTTCATGCAATATAAAGGGTATTTTTCTTTTGATAAAAAACTAACAATCTATGGGTAAAATTTCAGCAAACAAAATAAGGTGCTATTTCTAGTTACTCTGAAAAGGACAGTATTGAAAAATACTTTGTTTTTGGAGTATAGGTGCTGTGACAGCCTAGATCATAGTGACTATTTACAATATCTTTTTGGTGTTCAATAAAGCAGAAATGAAGAAATAAAATTGTCATTTTCTTGGAGTTCTATCTAAGCTTTCATTCCCATGACCAATATAAAGCATGTTTGTTGGGAACAATCTTTGATTGGAATGAGACACTTGGTCCGATCACAGAAAGATGGATGACCTGAAGAGTTCTTGCTTCACCAGCTTTTAGAACAAAACCAGTAGCATGTGTGCATTACTTGTCCTTTGTTAAGGTTTAAGGAGCTTTGCTCTGGCAATGCATGATACAGTTCTGTTGAAAGTTTTTAACAAGATCGCAGTGGGGTCAGTGTGCATCAGAATTTATAGCTAGAGCCCTTGTGTCAGTTATAGAAAACAACTGTCAATGCAAAATATCAGGATGATCTGATAAACATTGTAACACAGAGAGGAGATGCTGACTAATCAAAGTTTTGTTCCATTGTTATGTGGGGAACTTTGATGCACAACTCAGCTAACGTTCTTGTGGTAGAGAATGTGAGAGTACATTTTCATCATGAATATATTTCATCATACTCTTTGTTACAGCTATTTCAGCTTTTCTTTCTTTCTTTTCTTTTTTTTTTGATACTGAGTCTTGCTCTGTCACCCAGTCTGGAGTGCAGTGGTGCGATCTTGGCTTACCACAAAGTCCGCCTCTTGGGTTCAAGCAATTATCTGCCTCAGCCTCCCAAGTAGCTGGGACTACAGGCGCCCACCACCACGCCCGGCTAATTTTTTTTGTATTTTTTTAGTAGAGACGGGGTTTCACCGTGTTAGCCAGGATGGTCTCAATCTCCTGACCTCGTGATCCACCAGCGTTGGCCTCCCAAAGTGCTGGGATTACAGGTGTGAGCCACCGCACCCGGCTATTTCAGCTTTTCAGTTCTACTTTGTCTCCTTACCTCCTGTTTTCCCAAATTGCCACTTTGTGAGACCTTCAATAGATGCCTACCTCTCACCAAATAAAAGCTAAATGACTATCTTACATTATATGGCCCGTTGTGTCTTGTGGTTCTTTATGATTTGGTTTCTATCTACCTTTTTACCCTCACCTCTTATCCCAGGATACCTAGTTAAGCCGTAGGAAGCTGCTCAGAGTTGCAGCCTTACATTGTGATTCCTCTAACGCTTTATACATGCTAGTCTTTCTCCCTTTATTGTCTTTCTTTAGCTTTACACGCTTGAAAAATTCCTATTCATCCTTCAACACACAGTTCTGATGTCATCCCCAACATCACCTTCCTTCTCTGTCCAGAACTAGAATCTTTTCTTTAAGTATATAATTTCAATTTTATTTTAGATTCATGGGATACATGTGCAGGTTTGTTGCAGGTATATTGCCTGATGCTGAGGTTTGGGATATGAATGATACCATCACTAAGGTAGTGAGCATAGTATTCAATAGTTATAGTTATTTTTTCAACATTTGTCCCTCTTCCTCCCTCCTCTACTAGTCCCATGTCTATTGTTGCCATCTTTATGTCCATGAGTACCTAATGTTTAGCTCTCATGTATAAGTGTGAACATGTGGTATTTGGTTTTCTGTTTCTGCATTAATTTGCTTTGGATAATGGCCTCCAGCTGCACCTTTGTTTCTGTAAAGGACATGATTTCATTGTTTTTCATGGCTGCATAGTATTCCATAGTGGTATTTGTACTAGGTTTTCTTTATCCAATCAATCATTGATGGACATTTGGGTTTATTCCATGTCTTTGTTATTGTAAATAGTGCTGCAATGAACATACAGGTGCATGTGTCTTTTTGATAGAATAATTAATTTTCTTATGGACATACATCCAGAAAGAGTATTGCTGGGTCAAATGGTTGTTCTGTTTTAAGTTCTCCAAGAAATCTCCAAACTGCTTTCCACAGTGGCTTAACTTATTTACATTCCCATCAGCAGTGTATAAGCATTCGCTTTTATCTGCAGCCTCACTGATATCTATTGCTTTTTAACTTTTTAATAATAGCCATTTCAAGTGTTGTAAGATGGCTTCTCACTTTAGTTTTGATTTGCATCTCTCTGATGGTTAGTACTGTTGAATATTTTTTCATATGTTTTTTGGCCATTTCTATATCTTCTTTTGAGAAGTGTCTGTTCATGTCTTTTGCTCACTTTTTGATGGGATTATTTGTTTTTTGCTTGTTGAATTATTTACATACCTTATAGATTCTGATATTACACCTTTGTCAGATGTATACTTGCAAATATTTTCTCCCATTGTGTTAGTGTTGGTTGTCTGTTTATTGATTTTTTTTGGCTTTGCAGAAGCTCATTAGTTTAATTAGATCCCAGTTGTTAATATTTATTTTGGTTGCAATTGCTTTTGAGGACATAGTCATAAATTATTTCCCAAGACTGATGTCCAGAACGGGGTTTCTTGGTTTCTTTCTAGCATTATTATAGTTTGAGGTCTTATATTTAAATCCTTAAAACATCTTCAGTTAATTTTTGTATAATTTTGAAAGTTAGGGTTTGAGTTTCATTCTTCTGCATATAGTTAGTCAGCTATTCCAGCAACATTTATTGAATAGGGAAGCCTTTCCCCATTGCTTATTTTTGTCATCTTTGTCAAGATCAGATGACTGTAGGTGTGTGGCAGCTTTATTTCTGGGTTCTTTACTCTGTTCCATGGGTCAATGTGTCTGTTTTTGTACCAGTACCATGCTGTTTTGGTTACTATTGCCTTATAGTATAGTTTGAAATCAGGTAATGTAATGCCTCTGGTTTTGCTCTTTTTGCTTAGGAATCCTGTGGCTATTTGGGCTTTTTTTGGTTCTATATGAATTTTAGAATTTTTTTTCTAATTCTGTGAAAAATGACATTAATAGTTTGATAGGAATAGCATTGAATCTGTAGATTAGTTTGGCAGTATGGATATTTTAATAATATTAATTCTTCTTACCCATGAGCATGGAATATTTTTCCATTTGCTCAGATTCTTTTATTTCTTTCAGTAGTGTTCTATAGTTCTTACAGAGATCTTTCATCCCCTTGGTTGGATATATCTGCAGGCATTTTATTTTTTGTGGCTATCATAAATAGGGTTGTGTTCTTGATTTGGCTCTTAGCTTAAACGTTGTTTATGTATAGAAATGCTATTAATTTTTGTATGTTGATTTTGGATTCTGAAACTTCATTGAAATTGTTTATCAGTTCCCAGAGCCCTTTGGCAGAGACTTTAGGGCTTTCTAGGTATAGAGTCATATCATCAATGGAGAGCATATAACTTCTTTACCTTTGGATGCACTTTATTTCTTTTTCTTGCCTGATTGCTCTGGCAAGGACTACAAGTACAATGTTGAAGAGTAGTGGCGAGTGGGCATCCTTGTCTTGTTCCAGTTCCAAAGGGGAATGCTTCTAACTTTTGTCCATTCGGTATGATGTTGGCTATGAGTTTGTCATGGATGGCTCTTATTATTTTGAAGTATGTTCCTTCAATGCCTAGTTTGTTGAGGGTTTTTATCATGAAGGAATGTTGGACTTTATTGAAGGCCTTTTTTACTTCTATTGAGATAGTCTTATAGTTTTTGTTTCTAATTCTTTTTATGTGGTGGATCACATGTGTTGATTTGCATTATGCTGAACCAAACTTCTATCTCAGGAATGAAGCCTACTTGATCATGGTGAATTAACTTTGTGATGTGCTGTCAGACTCAGTTTGTTAGTATTTTGTTGCAGATTTTTGCATCTATGTTCACCAGGGATATTGGCCTATAATTTTCTTTTTTGTTGTCTCCCAGTTTTTGGTATCAGGGTGATGCTGGCTTTGTAAAATGTGTTAGGGAGAATTCTCTCTTCCTTGATTTTTTGGAATAGTTTCAGTAGAATTGGTACCAGCTTTTATTTGTTCATATGGTAGAATAAAGCTGTGAATTTATCTGGTCTAGGGCTTTTTTGGTTGGTAGTTTTTTATTACTGATTCAGTTTTGGATCTCATTGTTGGTCTGTTCAGGGTTTTATAACTAATGTCGTATATATGTGTGTGTGTATATATATATATTTGTAATTATTGAATTATCATCCTGCCTAACTATCTTTCTCAACTTGTGTAATCCTTAAGTCTTATCCATTTTTTTGCATCCTATGTATAACACCTAAGGATAGTCCCTGAAACATACTAGATATTTAATAAATGTGACTGAATTAAAAAGTACAGATCATTTTACTACATCTCCTTGGTGGCTGTGTTTCTCTTGGCTAGCAAGCTATAATAAGAATCTATTTATACAATTTAATTTTCTTTCTTTCATTTCCAGTCTTTTAATGGTCTATCATTTTCATTAATTTTTTTCCTGAATTATATGAACTACATCACTGGCACAGCATATGTCCCTAATCAGAAAATCAGATATCTTACAATATGCCCTATTGAAGAAAACCTCAATACCAGGAAGGAATTTTAAATGACCCCTAACTGCTATAACTGTTGCTCCAAAGTCCATTTGTAACCCATGTAAATATTGTCTATCAAATAGTTAAGGAGTAAAGATGTGAGCTATTATGAACAGGGTGTGATCTTACAAAGGAAGTATTGCAGTATCCATTTCCTTACATATTATTTTCAGCATTAATTGAATTTAAAAGTGTTTATTCTTCTCTCCAAAAAGTAATATAAAAAATACCTCCTATTTTCCCAATATAGTCAGAGCACTAAGGCAACTAACTAGCTAGGCAGGAGAACATAGAGGAAACAGAATGGAGAGCAAAGGAAAGCCACAGGCCACCAAAATATGAAGAGAAGCAATTTCCTGGTAGTTGGTAAACAGCAGGTTTTAGGATTTGGCAGATTATAAAAAGCTACTTCTTTTAAATGCAATTGATTAAAAAATGTATTTAAAGTAGACTTCATCCAAACTTATGAGCCAAGACTAAGTATTTTCCCAAATAACAATAAAAGCTAGGTTTAAGTAATTAATACTCTATCAAAGGAAAAAGTAGATTATGACAAATAGAAAAATGTACTCAGAACAAAAAAAAGGAAGATAAATCAGGATTATTCAAGGCTTTTTCCAATCCTAAATTTTGAATTAGAAATTTATAACAGATTACCCTGGGTAGACTGCATAGTCTGCTAAATGTATTTACGCCCATAGGAACTACATAGTTTGAGTTCAAGGCACTCTCAAGTTAATGTTTGTATTACTGTTAGAAGAATTCCTCTGTTAGCTTGTGTTTGCTTATCTTCAACAAGTTTTGTGCTTGGTTTACATACTTACTATAGAAGACACAGAACGAGTCATAATGTGAAAATATAGATGATATTGTTTTGCTCTGTGTCCCTACCCAAATCTCATCTTGAATTGTAATCCCCACATTTCAAGGGAGGGATCTGTAATACCCATGTGTCAAAGGAGGGAGGTGATTGGATCATAGGGATGGTTTCCCCCATGTTGTTCTCATGATAGTGAGTGGGTTCTCATGAGATCTGATGGCTTTATAGGCGTCTGTCATATCCCCTGCTTGCACTTCTCTTTCCTGCTGCCTTAAGAAGGTTTCTGCTTCCCCTTCTGCCATGATTGTAAGTTTCTGGAGGCCTCCCCAGTCATGTGTAACTGTGAGTCAATTAAATCCCTTTCTTTTATAAATTGCCTAGTCTTGGGTATTTCTTTATAGCAGTGTGAAAATGGACTAGTAAAATAAATTGGTACTGCAGATGGTGGGGCACTGCTAGAAAGATACTTGAAAGTGTGGAAGCAACTTTGGAACTGGGTAATGGGCAGAAGTTGAAACATTTTGGAGAGCTCAGAAGAAGACAGGAATAAGTGGGGAAGTTTTGAACTTCCTAGAGACTTGTTGAATGGTTTTGACCAAAATGCTGATAGTGATGTGAACAATGAAGTCCAGGCTGAGGTGGGCTCAGATGGAGATGAGGAACTTATTGGGAACTGGAGTAAAAGTCACTCATGCTATGCTTTAGCAAAGAGAGTGGTGGCATTTTGCCCCTGCTATAGAGATCTGTGGAACTTTGAGAGAGATGATTTAAGATATCTGGTAAAATAAAAACTGTTGAATTTGGGAGAGATGATTTAGGGTACCTGGTAAAAGAAATTTCTAAGCAGCAAATCATTCAATATGTGACCTGGATTATTTTGAAAGCATTCAGTTTTATGCATACCCAAATAAATGGTTTGAAATTGGAACTTTATATTGAAAAGGGAAGCAAAGAATAAAAGTTTGGGAAATTTGCAGCCTGACGATGTAATAGAAGAAGAAAAACACATTTTCTGGGAAGAAATTCAAGCTGGTTGCAGAAATTTGCATAAGTAACAGAGAGCCAAATGTTAATCACCAAAACAATAGAGAAAATGTCTCCAGGGAATGTCAGAGAACTTGGTGGCAGCCCCTCCCATTACAGGCCCAGAGGCCTAGGAAGAAAATAGGTTTTGTGAGCCAGGCCCAGGGGGCCCCCATTGCTCTGGGCACCTTGGTATTGGTGCCCTGAGTCCAGCTGCTTCAGCTCCAGTCACGGCTAAAAGGGGCCAAGGTACAGCTTGTACCATTGCTTCAGAGGGTCCAAGCCCCAATCCTTGGCAGCTTTCATGTGGTGTTGGGCCTGCAGTGCACAGAAGTCAGGAATTGAGGTTTGGGAACCTCTGTCTAGATTTCAGAGGATGTATGGAAATGCCTGGATGTTCAGGCAGAAGTCTGCTGCAGGAGTGAAGCCCTCATGGAGAACTTCTACCAAAGTGGTGCAAAGGGGAAAGTGGGGTTGGAGCCCCAACACAGAGTTCCCACTGGGGCAATGCCTAGTGGAGCTGTGAGAAGAGGGCCACAATCCTCCAGACCCCATAGTGGTAGATCCACTGACAGCTTGCACCATGTCCCTGTAAAAGCCGCGGGCAGTCAATGCCAGTCTGTGAAGGAGCTGCCCAAGGCTGTGAGAGCCCACCCCTTGTATCAGCATGGCCTGGATGTGAGACATGGAATCAAAGCAGATTATTTTGGAGGTTTAACATTTAATGAGTG
Organism: Hylobates moloch; assembly: GCF_009828535.3. Taxonomy (NCBI): domain Eukaryota; kingdom Metazoa; phylum Chordata; class Mammalia; order Primates; family Hylobatidae; genus Hylobates; species Hylobates moloch. The sequence goes on along the minus strand of NW_026652277.1, from coordinate 121,713,413 downwards.
TCCCGCTGGATTTTAGACTTGCATGGGGCCTGTAGCTGCTTTATTTTGGCCAATCTCTCCCATTTGGAATGACAGCATTTATCCAATGCCTGTACCTCCAATGTATCTTGAAGGTAACTAAGTTGCTTTTAATTTTACAGGCTCCTAGGCGGAAGGGAATTCCCTTATCTCAGATGAGATTTTGGATGTGGACTTTTAAGTTAATGCTGGAATGAGTTAAGACTAGGGGGGTGTAGGAAGGCATTATTGATTTTGAAATGTGAAAAGACAGGAGATTTGGGATGGGCCAGGGGTGAAATGATATGGTGTGGCTCTGAAACCCTATCCCCACCCAAATCTCATCTCAGATTGTAATCCACATGTGTGGAGGAATAGATGTGATTGAATCATGGGAGCGGTCTCCCCATGCTGTTCTTGTGATAGTGAGCGAGTTCTTATGAGATGTAGTGGTTTTATAAGTATCTGGCATTTCCCCTGCTTGCACTTCTCTCTCCTGTCACCTCATTCTTCACAATAAAGGTGCCTGATTCCCCATCTGCCATGATTGTAAGTTTCCTGAGGCCTCTACTGCCATGCAGAAGTGTGAGTCAATTAAACCTCTTTCCTTTGTAAATTATTCAATCTTTCATAGCAGTGTGAAAATGGACTAATACAGTAGAAAAATACCCCAAAATTAATAAAAGCATCAAACCAACCAAAACATAGAGTTTAGAGACTTTGGGTGTAGCAACAGGCATGTTGAAATGTGTTCTGAATGTGTCACTGCATACAGCATGTGGTTATTATTACTATGCATCCTCCTGAAACCATCAAATGGTTAATGTGGTTCATCAAACACAACAAAAACAGAAATTTCAAAACAGAAATTTGTAATGCTTCTACCAAGGAATTAAAATAAACAAGTATTTTCATGATTAAATGGGCAAACCCCAGGTGTTTTTCAAAAACAATGTTTCTAAAAGGATTTTTTGTACAACATTATCACATTAGAATAGTTTTCTCTGCTTAAAAACATCAAATCACCAAATACTTGGAGAATTACACTGAAATTGTCTGCAAATTGTTCCAGTTTTACTTGTAAAATCTAAGAAAATAGATCTAATTTCTCATTCAAAATGTTACCCCATGAAGAAAGTCTTTGCTGTCTTTCAAGTCTTCTTTTGTCTTATAAAAACAGTCCTACTTTCTTGAATTCTCTCATTATGTGGTTTGAAAGCTTCTCATTTTGACACTCATCTGAAAACTCCAGTTAGTCATTTTTCCTCTTAGCTATGCTAATTATTTTCAGTGACTTTAATTATCATTTTTTGGCAAATGGCTACAAAATAACAAAAAAAGCACTTTTCTATTTTCCAGAATTTTAATGATATGAATTTATTTCAAGAAATAAGTACAACTCTGAACAAGCTCTAATTTCACATTTTTCTCTATGCCCTGATTCACTTCTACTGTTTGCTTAGCCCCATCTTGCATTGTGTTTTTTGTTTTACAGTCTAAGCACAGAGGTACATTTGGATAAGCAGTTGGTTGAAACCCGGTAAGAAGTAAGTTGAAATACGTTGAACAGTCCAGTCCCAGGACACTCTAGAATGCAACTTTTGTAGAATGCTGATGACCTTGTGAATTAACCGGAAACATCAGAGAAAGAGGTTATATTGTGTACATTCAAAATTCGGAAGATAGAACCATCTTCTATTGTGAAACAATGGCTTTTGTTCATCAGTGTCTGTGTTATAGTGGATTCTTAAGTTTGATGAGGTGAGACTATTTAATTTAATTCTGAGTGCAGCACATTGGAGCCTAATGAGCTGGGTTTTCCCTATTGCCTAATTCACTTCTTCTATAGCTAGGTGCGTAGGAAGGCCACCAGAAATCCATTAGATTGGAAAGCTAAAAAATGGGTCCCATGTGACTGAAGAGAGAGAAAATACCTCACTTACGGAGTTAGAACTAAGTTCCTGGCTCACTGAAGGAAAATAATAAAGAAACAGTAAGTATTTATTTACAATTTAATTTTTTGACCCGAACTTTAGGTGTTTTTATTAAAGCTGAAAATAATATCCATATGAATAAAATGCCAGGTCTGTCCATTTGTCTATCATTGCACCAAAAAAAAGTTTATGTAGATTTTCACCAAATTTGGAGGTTAGTTTTAGAGTGACTTAATTTAAAATATAGCCTGTACAACATATTCAGTATTTACATGGGGTTGCAAAATAGCACATTTTGCACAGCCCATGCATGGCACATAGTAAGCTCTCACTTTCTAGTCACCAAGTGCTAGCTCTTTCACTATTTCTTTCATCATCATTATCTACACCATACCTATGGGTTACAAATTCAACTTGGATTTTTTACTCTTTTACTAACCACACAACCTCCTCCACTGTCTTTTGAAGCTTTTCTGTTTGAGCAAAATCTGTGAGTAAAACCTTACTCAGATTTTATGAAATAATTGTCACTTTCACTTACATTTTCTGGGTAAGGAAGGGGTGTCAGGGCAGGGTTAGTTTGAAAGGAAGTGGAGGAAACAACATCCTCTCAAATCTTACTGCTCATATTCCAGCATCCTCACAGTCACACATGCATGCACTAAGAACTTTGTCGGAAAACTAAAATCTGATTTTGGTTTATTTCTTCCTCTCATGTTGTGAAAAAGAAATCGATTGCCCAGATCTGCAGCAAAATGATTGCAAAATTGTTATTCATATACATTATCTTCCATCCATAGTGAACTTGAGTCAGAAGCATGAGGCAACATAAATGTTGCTAATGAAAAATAGTTCATAAGCTTAACATCTTTATTTCTGTTTAGTCATAGAATAAAAGATTCCACCTATGCCACAGGCTTTTCCAGGACCTCTTCTCCTTTACATGAGCTGTAATATTTGTTTATTCTATGTTAGAACATACACAAATCTAGTAGGCTTCTCTAACCTACACTCTCAGTCTTCTGTATTTTAGAAATGTGCCTATTATCTTGTCCCAGTTTTGTTTCTTTTTCTATCACAATTTTCCTAATACTTACACTATTTATAAAACCTATGATTTATAATTTATGCAAGAAGACAGCATCTATTTTTGACAATCATACTCTTTTATGATGTTTAAATATGCATAGCAAACAAACATCCCTTTCCTCTCCCCTGCAACTTTAGAATTAAGCCACACATAATGTGCTTACAATTGGCTGGTATATTCCTTGTTGTAATAATAATTTTTCAATAATAATTCCAGAATATTTTAAATTCAAATGGCATTCTAGCAGTTCATCATCTAGAAAAATCTACTGCCACTAATTCTAAGAGATATTATACCCATTCAGTATCATAAACATGACTAAGTTCATAAAGTCTATGGAACATAAATGGAAGCAATTGAGAAAAAGGAAACCGATGGAATGGAAATTACAAGCAAAAACCAGTTCTAATTAAGAGATACTGTAAAAACAGCCAATTAGATATGAGATCTTTCCATCTGACAGTAGAAGCCAAAACATTTATGAACATTCTCATCCACTAAAAGTGGAAAGGGCATTATAGCAATAAGGAAGAAATACATTTATGGAAATGATTAAGGACCAGAATGTACAAAGCAAAAATGGTTAAGGTTAATTACATTGACAGTATCAAGCAGTGAGCACCCAACTTTTAACTCTATAGTAAATACTACCTCTGAATTCTCTAGTACTGTGAATACTCATAAATGAATTTGATAAATACGTTTATACTTTATTAGGTTTATTTTTTATTCTTTTGCTTGTTTGGCAGTAAGCCTTTTTGTTCAATTTACTATTGGACACCTCATATTTTATTTCTGTAATTTCTTTTTAGATCTCATTTTCAGGCATACCTATAAGAACACACAGCATGGTAAATTTGGCATCTAAGAGCTATTCTTATCCATCTGTTTGCTTTAAAGTTGTAGACTCTTAAGGTAATGCAACTCATTTGGCGCATTTTGAAAATGCAATCTTCTAATTATGCTACTAGTTATGTTAGTATACTGCATATGTTTGTATAGTGTATTACAGGTTTTCAAATTCATAGTCTCACTTGATCTTCACAAGATCCCTTTGGGTAAGCAGAGCAGGTGTTGTTATCATTGTTTGACACAAAAATAAGATACAAAAAGAGAAAGTGTTTTGCCTGAGAATTCATAACAAATTATCCATTGGCAGGACTGTACTTAGAATCTACATCTTCTCTGTTTTACTTAGTATCTTTAGCATACCATTGCTTTGTCATATTTTTTTCATGCTTTCTTATTCGTTTCAAACATTTATTTAATTCAAAATAACTTACAGGAAATTGAGCATGTGGCACATAGTCTACTATCAAAGATACATAATACACTTTTTGCATGATGCTACTAAAATTTATTTCTTTAAAAAATTCCAGAACCTCAGTATTTATGTGCTAGGGGCATAGTACTATGTTTCATTTTATCAAGTTATCTTCTTAATGTATATACTTCAAAAGAGTAGAGACTCTAAGATTTTTAGTGTCTTGTAAGTTTTACAGAAGCTTGCACAGTTATTTCTGACCTCTAACCCATGGAGAATTATTTTCTGCTATAGTTTATCTATATTTTACTTTGAACTCTTATGAAACCCTTGAAGAACCCACAATAAAAACCACGTGAAATGTAAGTAATAAACCCCAAGTCCACATAGGAAATACAAGTTTTAGGAATAAAGAAAATAATATCAACAGCAACACTTACTTAGCATTTACCATGAATGAGTTACTTTTCCAAGTACTTTATGTGAGAGACTGCGTAGTTACTATGGTTAAGCAGTGACTTTTCTTACAACACAAGTAAAACAAAGCGAGATATAAAGAGAAAGGAAAGGAAGGGAAAGGATAAAAGAAGGGAAGAAGAGAAAGAGAAAAAGAGAGAAAGAGAATAAATGATGCTAAGTATATGAGCTTACCATGTATTAGGCTTTCAATGTACCAATTTACCATATTTGAAGGTTTACATGCATTAACTCATGTTATTGTCACAATAGCTCTGTTGGATAAGTTCTAATGATGACCTTATTTCAGATAGGAGGAAACAGGCACAGAATGAAGTAACTTGGCCTAGGGTACACAGCCATGAGTTTTTTGGCTGGGATTCCTACCCATGAATCTAGCTCCAGGAATTGAAGGATTAACTATTTATTTAATTGTACTGTCTCTGCATTGGAAAATTATTCTTCCAGAAAATAAAAACACAACAAAACAAACAAAATTCCTCAGGAAACAATTTTTTTCCTTACACTATTTACTCATACAGATATTAAGCGGGACCTTGGATAAACAAGTAGGCCAAGTTCTCAGTTACAGTTTACTTGGAGTAGGTAATATTTCCATGATTGTTAATTAAAGTCATGGAAAGCATTTGAAGTCAAAATTCAAATAAGTAAGGAAAATTGTTTAAAGGGTTCTCTAGAGTTAATCAGGAGGAATAAAAGGAAAAACACTTGGCTTCAAATGCCCCTTCTTCAAGCCATTGAGCTAGGAAAAAAAAAAAAAATGTATGTTGGTGGCAGGTATAAGATTAGAGACAGAATACAGTTTTGGTTTCCTGCCTCTGAATATTGAAAGTTATCATTATCCATTATTGCATTATCGGTATTTCATATAGACTGTGGTTAAATTTAACTTGTGACATTGCTTTTTAACATATATAGAGAGAACTTAAGAAGGAGTTAGGTATCATTGCACCATGCCAGCATATATCACCTGTAACTCTAGGCTTGTCTGTCTTCTATTGGGTAATTTCTCCGCCGCAATAAATTGGGAGGCCAAGTGTTGTGCTGATAAGTCACATGAGACAGCTAACCAAGACAGCTTAACTTTTCCCTCAGCTTGACCATACTTTAGACAGAATTCTTTCTAATTATAGACCCCTGACCTCCCTTTACAGAGCATTCACATTAGAAAACTTGTAAATTCTTTCTCTGCTTCTTTGAGATTTAAATCTTCTACATCCCAGGAATGTCTTTCTTAAGGACCTGGGAGACATTCCTATAATATATAGTCATTAGGAGAGCTAGCACCCCTATTTCCCAGTGTCTGGGAGTATAGGAGCCTAACTTCTAAAAGCAGCAGTTAGCAATCACAAGTGGCCTAATCACATTGTCCAGCTTTGCCCCTACAGTTCTGCAACATTTTTTTAGTAGCTCACACCAGCACTTAAAAACTCTCTTTCCTTTTGTTTCAGGGAGTTTAGTTCAATCTTTTTTCCTATTGCAATAGTCTTGAATACAATCCTCCTTGCCTATTTAACTGCATATAGTGAAATTATTATTTAACAGCTTAGTTCCACTTCAGACTTACTGAGTTGCTTTTCTTCATCTTTCAGGAGGAAAGACATCATAGAAGTTGTAACTCAGACAGAGAAGGGTCTTCCTCTAAGTTCATGCTGTGGGGGCTGGGCCACTGCAGTATATTTCAGGCAGTGCTTCATGAAAACCTAAGACTTGAAGAAAGCTGGTTCTTGTTTCCACAGTAAACATTACAAGTGAAGTTGGGCTTTAAGGATATTTTATAAGCATTTTGAGAATTTTTTCATATTTGTGTCTCAAAAGGATATGTTTTTTCCTTAACTCCAGTTTCTTTTCTTCCCTTCTAACATTATATTACATTTATATTATTCTGTGGCATACATTTGTTTCCAAAAGCAATCCATGGTATTATCAGAAAGAAAAAATCGTTTTCTTACCTGAGTGAAGTTTTACTATATCCTTTATTGTTATTCAGGTATGGAACAATATAAACTAATTTTAGAATTTTTTTATCATCACAATCTCCTATTTGAAATAAAAAACCATTATAATTCATTGCAAAGACTATCATTATGACAAATAACCCTCTCTCTTTAACTGATTACAAATTTTGTTTTATCACCATTTTTTATAACTACCATTGCTACTATTATACTTTACTACTGGGCAATGTTCCATGTCTATTTTTTGAAACCTAAAGATTCAAATGTTTAGAAATCCCTTGACTCAAAGGGCAAATAAAACTAAAAACTACAAATGCCTATTTATTAGCATCTTAGGCATGGAAAGAAAATATTAAATACTGTGAAGTATTTCTAGGTAATGTCCTAAAGCAAGACAATATCTCAATATAGCAAACTATCTTTATGTTTCATAAACATTTAAGTAAACAAACATTTTCATTCATGTTTCATTATGAAACATTCATGTTTTGTAAACATTTAAATAAAAAATTCCAGGGACTGAAAGTGGTTTCTACATTGGTCTTTACTTCCAAAGATTTATATTATTTATCCCATCCAGAGCTCATCTTCAGGCCATAAAGTCCTACACTCTATCTCCCTCGCAACCTCTACCATCCCTGACCTATCCTGTAGTTCTTTTCACTTTTCCCTTGGTCCAGAATCTTACTATCACAGTTTAACGTCACAGACTCTTCCTTCCTCTTTCTCTCTGCTGTGATGAAATTGCTCTGCTGCCTGAGCTGTGTGAATGAGTTTGTGAGTTTGGGCTGACCTACTCTGCTTTTACCAGCTTCTTCTTTCTCTTTTCCTTTTTTTTTTTGCTATCTTATGAGCGATATTAGTCAGGTAGTATCCCCATGGTGGAACAAGACCATGTTAGAGTGGGGGTGACTAGAGAAGGAGAATTTGAAGGACAGGCTACTGAAGAGAAAAACAGGAGACATCTCCTACCACCCCCCCAGCACTTCCTGGTGGTCTAGTATGATCAAATATTCTCCCACTGATTTTATTGGCTATGTAGACTTCTACTATAAAGATATTTGATAATTTATCTAATCCTTACACTATTGTTGAATATTTAGGCTTGTCCAATCAGTTATTTTTAAACACAGTGTGGATGGAGTCATTGTAATGAAATTGTAAGCCTTTCCTTAATTTTCTTATTTTTTCTAAAACAAAATAAATGAAGGCATGCTATATCTGAGGTTATTATTTTCACACATCCTTTCAGAAATTTTAGCAGGCTGCCCCCATTAGGTAATAGAATCAGCCATATGAAATTATTGATGAACAAATATATTTGACTCTTAGAAACTTCAGTTTTACATTGTTCATTCTAATGTGCATCATTGTACAGAAAATAATACTGAGTATTATACTTCATTTTGTCTATTTTTGTCCGGGTGGTTTATATTTTTCTTACTTATTAGCAAAAACTGTTTAGAAAGTCCATAATCAGATAAATATCTGCCTATTTTACAAATTAATTTATGATTCATATTTGTAAATGTAATTATTTAGATTTTCCTTAATGCAATTTGATACCTCATCATTTAAAAAATAGATAATTACTCTAGTAAGGCTTATTTAATACTTATTTCTATCCCCATTAGTTTAATTTTTTACATTCAAAAATATTTTTAGTTTTAATTGACAGTAATAATGATATATATTTATGGGGTACAATGTGATGTTATGATACATGTATATATTGTATACATTAATTAAATCAGGCTAATTAACATACCATTGCACATGCTTTTTCTTTGTGGTAAGAAGTTTTTTTTTTGGCTATTTTGGTAAGACTGCTTCATAGGTAGTAGTGTATTTTCTCATCATCAGGGTATGATGTACATAATGGTATCATAAAGGTACATAATGCCTCGTTTGCTCTATTTTGTGGTGGTTTTTAAAAACCAATTTCAACTTTTATTTCAGATTTGGGGGTTGCACGTGCAGGTTTGTTACGTGGGTATATTGCATGATGGGAAATGGCAAATGGTAAATAGTACAGTTGATTGCATCAACCAGGTAGTGAGCATAGTACCCAAGAGTTAGTTTATCAGCCCTGGCCCCTCTCCCTTCCTCTCCACTCTAGTAGTCCCCAGTGTCTATTGTTGCCATCTTTATGTCCATGAGTACCCAAAGTTTAGCTCCCACTTATAAATGAGAATATGTGGTATTTGGTGTCCTGTTGCTATGTTAATTCACTTAGGATAATGGCCTCCAGCTGAATCTATGTTGCCTCAAAAACATGATTTTATTTTTTTTTTATAGCCGTGTAGTATTCCATGGTGTATATGTACCACATTTTCTTTATCCAATGCACTGTTGATGGGTAGACAGTGAGAACACTTAAAATCTACCCTTCATGCACTTTTGAAACATAAAATACACTGTTATTAACTATATTCAGTAAGAAATATAAATATCTGATACTGGTCCAGAGTTTTTCTCTTTTCAACAGTGACGTTTACAGAACTGGACTTACGATCATTTTTACAATTTAGAACAATGCAGTTCACCAGGCAAGTCCACTGAGAAAATTCTTTAGTTATATATTTGCCTTATGAGCATAGTAATTCAATTTGTTGATGGTATTTCAGTGGTGAGTTTTTAATTACATATCATTCTACTTGTCAAAAAATATTTATTTATTTATTTAGTTATTCATTTTTTGAGATGGAGTCTTGCTCTGTCACTCAGGTTGGAGTGCAGTGGTGCGATCTTGGCTCACTGCAACCTCCACCTCCCGGGTTCAAGTAATTCTTCTGTCTCAGCCTCCCAAGTAGCTGGGAGTACAGGTGCCAGCTACCACGCCCAGCTAAGTTTTGTATTTTTAGTAGAGACGGGGTTTCATCATGTTGGCCAGGCTGGTCTTGAACTCCTGACCTAAGGTGATCCACCTGCCTCGGCCTCCCAAAGTGCTGGGATTACAGGCATGAGATGAGGTACCCAGCCAATATTTGTCAAAAAATATTTAAATCAATTATGACATAGTGCCTTTAAGCCTTTAATATACTGGTACTGGGGAAATTGCTAGGCTAGAGATAGGTCCCTATATTTGGCATTACAGAAATTGGTCACAAAGAGTAAATAGTGTTAAAAATCTGAGAAATATTATTGTCCAGAAATTTTTAATGGTGAAATGCAAATATAGGGGAGTCATTGTAATTGCAGCAGTGGGGCCTATCTTCTAATCTTGCTGAACATGACACAAATTACATCAGTTTGAACAAAGGCAACTACTAAAGAGGACACCGATACTGTAATGTTGATAGAAAGTAGAGATAAATGCTCCATACCAGGAGGTGACAAATCTTTTCCATAAAGGGCTAAATAGCAAACATTTTAGGCTGTGTGTGTTATTTGTTGTTACTCAGCTCTGTCCTTGTCATGTGAAAGCTGCCATAGACAATACATAAACAAATGAGCAAGGCTGTATTCTCATAAAACTTTATTTATGAACACTGTAATTTGAATTTTCTGTGATTTTCATTTGTCATGTTTTTTTAACCACTTAGAAAAACGTTCTTAGCTGGTGTGACATATAAAAATAGCTGCAGCCAGATTTGGCCCATGGGCAGTAGTTTTCTAATCCCTATTCAACACAATAAAATTAAATGAGGGTTTCACCTAGGTAGAATGAATTTCTCCACATTAGGACAGTTGCAGCAGTTTCAGTCCAGTATTTAACTATAGGGAACAATTTCAAGTATTTAAGTTTAGAATTTTAAATATCAAGTATCTGAAATAGATGGAAATAGCATTGAAAAGAAGCAAATGGGGGAACACCCAATCATATGAGTGATTTTTTTAAATTAAGAAATTAAAGAGCAATGATATCTTTTATCAAGTGAAGTAGGAATTGGTACATGTGTCACTAAATCCAAAATTGTCTACCTGTATAAAGTCATGTTGTTAAATAAATAAGTTATCTAGTTTATTCATGTAAATCTTAGCTTATTGCATTGATCTAGAAAATTTAGGCCATGGAGTTCTTGCCCTTCTCCATTTCACTTCGCACATATTAAAAATTACCTCATTTGCTTCTACACCTAAAAAACAAGGTAGTGCTAGAACTTCATTGTAACTATCCTTTGTAAAATACAAAAAATAATAATTGTAATATATTGATCCAACATATATTTATTGTTTACGTTGTGCTTGTGCTGTTCCAAGTAGTGGTATTAGAATTATAAACACTGGCAGCAAGCATTTTTATTTAACCTGTGTCAAGACAGCATTAATTGAAGTGGTAATAATAATGTTGTTTGCGACTTCAGAAAGGCTTGCATTAATTAAAATAGTCCATTTGAACTTCATTTGTTATGTTGTTGGATTAGCAAATATAATGGATTTATTCCCAATGAAGATTCAGCTGTACAACATGCGTTTTATAATATTTACATAACATGATAAAGTAATTGATTAAATAGAAAATTGTAAATCATTCTACATACTTGTAGTATAGGAACAATTTGTTTACAAAGCTATAAATAGCAGGGCATTCCACTAACATCCTTGTGGACAAATAAATGTTGTATTGGAAGGGCTGAGACTTGTTCCCATAAAAATGCATTAAAACTTCAGTGCCTGCTTGGGACATATTTGAATCTGCCCTGCAGTATTTCAGGAGATTGTGAAAAGAAACTTTTTGAAATATGATATAGAGGGAAACATGTAATCAAAAATAAGCTCTGGGCATTGGTCATCAAAATAAAGACGAGTAAGGAAGAGCATCAAAATTGAAAATTATCTCTTAGTTTTCCCCAGGAGGAAACTGGTTATGTGATATATTTAAATGTATGTTTAATTTGAAGATAATTTTCAAGAAGGAGAGGAAAATATCTGTATTTTAATTTCTAGTAAGCGCTCCAGCTAAAATTGATCACTTAATAACTTTAGCTCACTTCTGTTCACTTGACATTTGTACAAAAGATTTTAAAAGATCCTGGGTCAAAAAAGGCCAGATATGTTTTCTTTTCTCTTCTTTTTTGAATGGACAGAAACATGACAATATACCATATACTTCTTAGGCCCATGTGGAATACTTTTACTTTAGGGGAAATCTCTACATTTTTCTAAATTCACATTATGTTTTAAATTAGCCTGAGGACTCAACTTGATATTAGCAAGACAAGTTAAATAAAAGCATGTAGAAAATATTTGGCTTTATATTTCATTGCTGCTTCTTACAATTGCATCTAACTTTACTTACTCAGAGTATCTCCATGATTAAAAAGAACATTTGGCAAAATAATTAATATATAAAAATGGTCATAAATGTTGCTAACTCCTTATCATTATTGCCTTATTTTATTAAATTTATGCCATTTGTGAAATGACACTCTAAATTGTTTTATTGCAATATTTATTTTGAATGTGTACATGATCTTGCTATGAAAATATTGGAAGGGATTGATGTGAATCTCATGCTCCATGTAGTTTGAAAGATATAATGAAAGTGAAAATATTTGCCTATTGACACAATGATCTAAATATGCAAATTTGACAAATTCACTTGTCAGTCATTCAAAAAAAATACGAATCTCCTTCTGCCTCTCCCTCTTTTATTCCCACTTACTTTTTCCTCTTCTCCCTGGCTTTATTCATTATGTAAGGTGAAGAAGAGCATATTTTCAAAAATACTAACGTAAACTTTTTCGCTTTAGGTACACCCCCAGATAAACATCACTTAGGAAGATTGTACCTGTTGACATTAAGTGTTGTCGATGTGCCAAACCATGAAAAATGAACTTGCCTTGTCAAAGATTAACCTGATATCACTGTAACTTTCAGCTGATAAGCCAAATAATTCAGGAAATTTAAAGTAACCATGTTCTGTAGTTCTCCTTGTAGAGATCTTTCACCTCCTTGGTTAGCTGTATTTCTAAGTATTTCATTTTCATTGCGGCTTTGTACAGGATTGTTTACTTGACTTTACTATCAGCCTGGACTTTGTTGGTGTATAGAGATGCTACTGACTTTTGTACAATGATTTTGTACCCTGAAACTTTGCTGAAGTTGTTTATTAGATCAAGGAGGTTTTATGCAGAGACTATGAGATTTTCTAGGAATAGAATTATATCATCAGTGAAGAGAAATAGTTTGACTTCTTCTTTTCCTGTTTGGATCCCTTATATTTCTTTCTCTTGCCTGATTTCTCTTGCTATGACTTCCAGTTCTATGTTCAGTAGGTGAGAGTGGACATCCTTGTTCCAGTTTTCAAAGGTAATGGTTCAAGCTTTTGCCCATTCAGTTTGATTTTGGCTGTGGGTTTGTCATAGACAGCTTTTATGATTTGGAAGTATATTCTTCCAATGCCTAGTCTGTTGAGAGTTTTTATCACGAAGAGATGTTGGATTTTATCAAAAGTTTTTCCTGCTTCTTTTGAGATAATTATATGATTTTTCATTTTAATTCTATTTTTGTGGTGAATCGCATTTATTGATTTGTGTATGTTGAACCAATCTTGCATCCCAGAGAAAAGCCTACTTGATTGTGATGTAATAACTTTTTGATGTGCTGTGGGATTCAAATAACTAATATTCTTTTGAGTATTTTTTCGTCTATATTCATGCGGGATATTGGTCTGAAGTTTTCTTTACTTTCATTGTGTCTCTGCCAGATTTTGGTATCAGGCTACTCCTGGCTTCATAGAATGAGTTAGGGGGAAACTCCTTCTCCTTGACTTTTTGGAATGCTTTCAATAGGATTAGTATCAGTTCTTTGTAAATCTGGTAGAATACGGCTGTGAATCCCTCTGGTCCAGGACTTTTTTTGGTTGGTAGGTTCTTTATAACTGATTCAATTTCAGAAGTTGATGTTAGTCTATTCAGGGTTTCAATCTCTTCCTGATTCAATCTTGGGAGACTATGTGCTTCCAGGGATTTAACTATTTCCTCTAGATTTTTTAATTTGTATGCATAGTGCTATGCATAGTAGTATCTGAGGACCTTATGTATTCTTGTGGGATCAGTTGTAATGTCACCTTTGTTTATTCTGATTGTGCTTATTTGGATCTTCTTTTTCTTTATTACCCTAGCTGGGGGTCTATCAATCTTTTTTTTTTTTTTTGAAGAATAAGCTCTGGATTGAACCATCCTTTGTATGAATTTTTGCATCTCAATTTTACTCAGTTCTTCTCTAGTTTTAGTTATTTCTTTTCTTCCACTAGCTCAGAGTTGGTTTGGTTTATTTTTCTAGTTCTTTTTTTTGTAGGTACAAAGATAGACTGTAAATTTGAGACATTTATAACTTCTTGATAAAGGTGTTTAGGGCTATAAACTTGACTTTTCACACTGCTTTGGCTGCATCCCAGCGATTTTGGTACATTGTGTCTCCATTTTTATTAATTTCAAATAATTCTTAATTTTTTCCTTAATTTTGATGTTCACCCATGAGTTATTCAGTAGTAAGTTGTTTAATTTTTATGTGTTTGCATAGTTTTGGGAGAGCTTCTTGGTATTTATTTCTATTTTTTTGTGCCATGGTCCAAGAGTATGCTTGGTATGATTTATTTTTTTTTAATTTATTGGATCTTGCTTTATGACTGAGAATATGGTTGATCTTAGAATCTGTTCTGTGGGCAGATGAGAAGAATGAATATTCTATGGCTGTTGGGTGGAATGATCTGTAGATGGCTATTAGGTCCAATTGGTAAAGCATCAAGTTTAAGTCCAGAGTTTCTCTGTTAGTTTTTTGCTTCAATGATCTGTCTGACACTGGAAGTGGGATACTGAAGGTATCTACTATTATTATGTGATTGTCTAAGTTTTTATTGTAGGCCAAGAAGAAGGTGTTTGATGAATCTGGGTGCTCCAAGGTTGAGTGCATATATATATATATATATATATATATATATATAGAGAGAGAGAGAGAGAGAGAGAGAGAGAGAGAGAGTAGTTAAAGCTTCTTGTTGGATTTTTACCTTTTATCATTATGTAACACCCTTAATTGTCCTTCTTAATTTTTACTGGTTTAAAGTCTGTTATAACTGATCTAAGAATACTGGCTCCTGCTCTTTTATGTTTTTAATTTGCATGATAGATTTTACTCCGCCCTTTTACTTTGAGCCTGTGAGTGTCACTACATAAATGGAGAAACATTCCATGCTCATGGATAGGAAAATGGATATAATAAAAACTTCCATACTGCCCAAAGAAATTTACAGATTCAATGATATTCCTATAAAATGACTAACATTACTTTTCACAGAATTAGAAAAAACTATCCTAAAATTCACACAGAATCCAAAAAGAGCCTGAAGAGCCAAAGCAATCTTAAGCAAAAATAACAAAGCCGAGGCATCACACTATCTGACTTCAAACTGTATTACAAGGCTACAGTAACCAGAACAACATGGTACTGGTACAAAACAGACAAATAGACCAATGGAACAGGATAGAAAACTTGTAAATAAATCTTCACATCTACAGCCATATGGTCTTCAATAAGGCCAATGAAATCAAGCAGTGAGGAAAGGACTCCTTATTCAATAAATGGTGCTGGGATAACTGGATAGCTCTATGCGGAAGATTTCACCATATACAAAAATTAACTCAAGATGGATTAAAGATTTAAATGTAAGACCTCAAACTATAAGAATCCTGGATGATAACCTAGGAAATACTCTTCTCAACATTGGCTTTGGCAAAAAATTTTTGGCTAAGTTCCAAAAAGTAATTGCAACAAAATGAAAAATAGACAAGTGTGACCTGATTAAACTAAAAAGCTTCTGCACAGCAAAAGAAACTATCAACAGAGCAAACAATCTATAGAATGAGAGAAGATATTCACAAATCATGCATCTGACAAGGACCTAATATACAGAATATAGGGAACTTAAATCAACAAGCATAAAACAAATAACCGCATTAAAAATAGGCAAGGGATATGAACAGTTACTTTTTAAAAGAGACATACACATGGCCAATGAATACATGAAAAAATGCTCAGTTTCACTGATCATCAGATAAATGCAAATCAAAACCATAATGAGATATAATCTCACACTAGTCAGAATGGCTATTACAAAAAAGTAAAAAAAAAAAAACAGTAGATGCTGGTGAGACTGCAGAGAAAAGGGAATACTTATACACTGTTGATAGAAATATAAATTAGTTCAGGCACTGTGGAAAACATCTTGGAGATTTCTCAACTCAGAAGAGTTACCATTTGTCCCCACAATCTCATTATTGAGTATATTCTCAAAAGAAAATACATTATCCTACCAAAGAGACTCATGCACTTGCATGTTCATTGCTGTTACATTCACATTAGCAAAGACAAAGAATCAACCCAGCTGCCATCAGTAACAGATTAGATCAAGAAAATGTAATACATATACACCATGGAATACTACGCAGGAGCAAAAAAGAATGAAATCACATCCTTTGCAGCAATATGGAAGCAGCTGTAGTTCTCGACCCCAAGCAAATTAATGCAGGAATAGAAAACCAAATACTACACGTTCTTATTTATAAGTGGGAGCTAAACCTTAAGCACACATAGACATAAATATGGGAATAATAGACACTGAGGACCACTAGAGGTTGAAGGAGGCAGTTAAAAAACTGCCTCTTGGGTACCATTCTCACTACCTAGGTGATGAAATTCATACTCCAGATAGTAGCATCATGCCATATTCCCATGTAACAAGTCTGCAAATGTACCCTCAGCATCTAAAATAAAAGTTGAAATCAATGCGTATGAAGTAAAACTCACCCTTCTCTTACACAAAAACTAACCTCAAACTGAAACTCCTTTTCTATCAGCCTCATTTATTCACTCCTCTGTCTTTTAGACAAAAGTAAATTGAACTGAAATGGGCATTTAAAATATCAGAAATTTAATTTTATATGACCTCAGATTTGAATAAGATATTGAACATTACTTTGTTCAGGGTTTCCTAAACTTGATTGGTTACTGAAATAGCAGTTGAGAGTTTAAAAATGTATATTCTTATAGCCCAGCTGAGATACACTGAATCAAAATATAGATGCATAAGATTTGTGTTTTACAATACACTTCTTTGCACATTATGAGGATTAATAAGGTTTGAGAAACACTGCTAAAACAAAGGTATAAATAAAGTGCTGCTGACTTACACAGACTGGATTGACTAGCTAAGGGAAGGAGTGAAGGTGGTAGTAGCTTTAAAGAAGAGCTATCCTTTGAATGAGACTGGAAATATAAGTTGAATTTCAATAAGTAGATATGAGCACTGTAATAGTTGCTGGGATTGACTGAACATCTAGAGTATGCCAAGCATCATGTAGAACATATGCAAATTTTAATTATTTAAACCTCACCAAAATATGAATACAGGTACTATTATTATCCATATTATTGTGATGAAAAAAAGAAGATGAGTAGTAACCTGATTTAGGTCAAACAGCTTGTTACTGATAGCAACATTTAATCCTAGGTTGGTTTGCTTTGGCAGGATGCTAGTTTGCTTGTAGCAGCTCCAGACTTTAGGGACAAGTTAAGGTTCCCTTCACTTATTCTGTCCTCATTCTCCCAGAGGAAGGTACAAGGAAAAACAAGCCAATCCTGGGTACTGGAAGTAGCAGGAACAAATTTAAACCTCTTATTTTCTGCTCTCTTGATTGGCCTTATCCCCAGTCTTGTCTCCTATGAGTTATTATATTTCACCATGCTGACTTTTCCTCTCTTTCATTTGAAGCAGTACATAACTGATAAAGCAAAGTGTGTCCCATGGCTTTGTTCATGGGAATAATCTTCCCTACTTTGTGAGCAATCCTTCCCTACTGTCTTAAGCTTGCTCTGGAAAAGCAGGCAAGACCAGAATGGGTTCCATGCAAAAAGGCAATAGAAAAGAAGTCATTTATGCCTTCTACTAATACAATGGTGATATGGTTTGGCCATGTCCCACCCAAACCTCACCTTGAAATGTAGTTCCCCTAATCCCCATGTGTCATGGGTGGGAACCAGTAGGAGGTAATTGAATCATGGGGGCGATTAACCCCATGCTGTTCTTGTGATAGTGAATTCTCACAAGAGCTGATGATTTTATAAGGGGCTTTTCCACCTTTGCTCGGCACTTCTCTCTCCTGCTGCCATGTGAAGAAGGATGTGTTTGCTTCCCCTTATGTCATGACTGTAAGTTTCCTTAGGCCTCCCTAGCCATGCAGAACTGTGAGTTAATTATATCTCTTTCCTTTATAAATTACCTAGTCTCGGGAAGTTCTTTATAACAATGTGAGAATAGATGAGTACACTAGTACAAATGTTCTTCACATGAGGTAAGCACAATTTGGTGGCACATGAAAATTTTCAAGTGGGTGATCAGACACAGATTTAAGGATGTCTGTTTTCAGATTCTCAACTTCTACATGTTTTCTTGAAGAGCCTAGGGTAGAGGCATCATGCTGGTTCTTCTTTCTAACTCTACTTTCTCCTATTTTCTCAAATAATTTTATACCTTTCTCACAACCTGAGATCTTCTGGATGATAAACAAAGAAAATATTTAAGTAGTGGTGCCAAAGGAGCCTCCTTTAATAAAAGCACCATATAATTGCCCTTATCTTGGAAACATACATTCTCCCAAGACCTAACCAGGAAGAAATTAAATCCATTAACAGACCAATAGTGAGCTCCAACATTGAATCAATAATAAATAGCCTATGAATCAAAAAAAGCCCAATACAAGGCACATTCACAGCTACATTCTACCAGATGTACAAAGAAGAGTTGGTATCATTCCTATTGAAACTATTCCAGAAAAATGGGGAGAAGAGACTCATCCCTAACTCATTTTATAAGGCCAGCATTATCCTGAATCAAAAACCTGGCAGAGACACACACATAAAAATAAAACTTCAGGCCAATATCTTTGATGTACATAGATGCAAAAATCCCCAACAAAACACCAGCAAACCAAATCCAGCAGCACATGAAAAATCTAACCCACCACAATCAAGTAGGCATTATCACTGGGTTTGCAAGTTTGGTTCAACATATGCAAATCAATATATGTGAGTCATCACATAAACAGAACTAAAGACAAAAACCACATGATTATCTCAATAGATGCATAAAAGGCTTTTGACAAAATTTGACTTCCTGTTAAAAACATTCAATAAACTATGCATTAAAGGAACATATTTTGGAATCCTGAGGGGGTGGAGCCAAGATGGCTGAATAGGAACAGCTCCGGTCTACAGCTCCCAGCATGAGCGACACAGAAGATGGGTGATTTCTGCATTTCCATCTGAGGTACCCTGTTCATCTCACTAGGGAGTGCCAAACAGTGGGTGCAGGACAGTTGGTTTAGCGCACCATGCACGAACCCAGCTGAAGCAGGGTGAGGCATTGCCTCACTTGGGAAGCACAAGGGATCGGGGAGTTCCCTTTCCTAGTCAAAGAAAGGGGTGACAGACAGCACCTGGAAAATCGGGTCACTCCCACCCTAATACGGCACTTTTCCAATGGGCTTGGAAAACGGCACACCAGGAGATTGTGTCCCACACCTGGCTCAGAGGGTCCTATGCCCACAGAGTCTCCCTGATTGCTAGCATAGCAGTCTGAGATCAAACTGCAAGGCAGCAGCAAGGCTGGGGGAGGGGCGCCCGCCATTGCCCAGGCTTGCTTAGGTAAACAAAGCAGCCAGGAAGCTTGAACGGGGTGGAGCCCACCACAGCTCTAGGAGGCCTGCCTGCCTCTGTAGGCTCCACCTCTGGGGGCAGGGCACAGACAAAGAAAATTTCAGCAGGAACCTCTGCAGACTTAAATGTCCCTGTCTGACAGCTTTGAAGAGAGTAGTGGTTCTCCCAGCATGTGGCTGGAGATCAGAGAAAGGACAGATGGCTTCCTAAAGTGGGTCCCTGACCCCCGAGCAGCCTAACTGGGAGGCACCCCCAAGTAGGGACAGATTGACACCTCACTCCGCCAGGTACTCCTCTGAGACAAAACTTCCAGAGGAACGATCATAAAGCTGAATTTGCTGTTCACGAAAATCCACTGTTCTGCAGCCACCACTGCTGACACCCAGGCAAACAGGGTCTGGAGTGGACCTCTAGCAAACTCCAACAGACCTGCAGCTGAGGGTCCTGTCTGTTAGAAGGAAAACTAACAAACAGAAAGGACATCCACACTAAAAACCCATCTGTACATCACCATCATCAAAGACCAAAAGTAGAAAAAACTACAAACATGGGGAGAAAACAGAGCAGAAAAACTGGAAACTCTAAAAAGCAGAGCGCCTCTCCTCCTCCAAAGGAATGCAGTTCCTCACCAGCAACAGAACAAAGCTGGACGGAGAATGACTTTGACTAGTTGAGAGAAGAAGGCTTCAGACGATCAAACTACTCCAAGCTACAGGAGGAAATTCAAACCAATGGCAAAGAAGTTAAAAACTTTGAAAACAAATTAGATGAATGTATAACTAAAATAACCAATGCAGAGAAGTGCTTAAAGGAGCTGATGGAGCTGAAAGCCAAGTTTCGAGAACTACGTGAAGAATACAGAAGCCTCAGTAGCCGATGCGATCAACTGGAAGAAACGGTATCAGTGATGGAAGATGAAATGAATGAAATGAAGCGAGAAGGGAAGTTTAGAGAAAAAAGAATAAAAAGAAATGAACAAAGCCTCCAAGAAATATGGGACTATGTGAAAAGACCAAACCTATGTCTGATTTGTGTACCTGAAAGTGACAGGGAGAATGGAACCAAGTTGGAAAACACTCTGCAAGGTATTATGCAGGAGAACTTCCCCAATCTAGCAAGGCAGGCCAACATTCAGATTCAGGAAATACAGAGAATGCCACAAAGATACTCCTCGAGAAGAGCAACCCCAAGACACATAATTGTCAGATTCACCAAAGTTGAAATGAAGGAAAAAATGTTAAGGGCGGCCAGAGAGAAAGGTCAGGTTACCCACAAAGGGAAGCTCATCAGACTAACAGCTGATCTCTCGGCAGAAACTCTACAAGCCAGAAGAGAGTGGGGGCCAATATTCAACTTTCTTAAAGAAAAGAATTTTCCTTGCCCATGCCTATGTCCTGAATGGTATTGCCTAGGTTTTCTTGTAGGATTTTAATGGTTTTAGGTCTAACATTTAAGTCTTTAATCCATCTTGAATTAATTTTTGTATAAGATGTAAGGAAGGGATCCAGTTTCAGCTTTCTACATATGGCTAGCCAGTTTTCCCAGCACCGTTTATTAAATAGGGAATCCTTTCCCCATTTCTTATTTTTGTCAGGTTTGTCAAAGTCAGATAATTGTAGATATGTGGCATCATTTCTGAGGGCTCTGTTCTGTTCCATTGATCTATGTCTCTGTTGTGGTACCAGTACCATGCTGTTTTGGTTACTGTAGCCTTGTAGTATAGTTTGAAGTCAGGTAGTGTGATGCCTCCAGCTTTGTTCTTTTGGCTTAGGATTGACTTGACAATGAGGGCTCTTTTTTGGTTCCATATGAACTTTAAAGTAGTTTTTTCCAATTCTGTGAAGAAAGTCATTGGTAGCTTGATGGGGATGGCATTGTATCTATAAATTACCTTGGGAAGTATGGCCATTTTCACGATATTGATTCTTCCAACCCATGAGCATGGAATGTTCTTCGATTTGTTTGTATCCTGTTTTATTTCATTGAGCAGTGGTTTGTAGTTCTCCTTGAAGAGGTCCTTCACATCCATTGTAAGTTGGATTCCTAGGTATTTTATTCTCTTTGAAGCAATTGTAAATGGGAGTTCTAAAACACCAAAAGCAATGGCAACAAAAGCCAAAATTGACAAATGGGATCTAATTAAACTAAAGAGCTTCTGCACAGCAAAAGAAACTACCATCAGAGTGAACAGGCAACCTACAGAATGGGAGAAAATTTTTGCAACCTACTCATCTGACAAAGGGCTAATATCCAGAATCAACAATGAACTCAAACAAATTTACAAGAAAAAAACAAACAATCCCATCAAAAAGTTGGCAAAGGACATGAACAGCCACTTCTCGAAAGAAGACATTTATGCAGCCAAAAAACACATGAAGAAATGCTCATCATCACTTGCCATCAGAGAAATGCAAATCAAAACCACAGTGAGATACCATCTCACACCAGTTAGAATGGCCATCATTAAAAAGTCAGGAAACAACAGGTGCTGGAGAGGATGTGGAGAAATAGGAACACTTTTACACTGTTGGTGGGACTGTAAACTAGTTCAACCATTGTGGAAGTCAGTGTGGCGATTCCTCAGGGATCTAGAACTAGAAATACCATTTGACCCAGCCATCCCATTACTGGGTATATACCCAAAGGACTATAAATCATGCTGCTATAAAGACACATGCACACATATGTTTATTGCGGCACTGTTCACAATAGCAAAGACTTGGAACCAACCCAAATGTCCAACAAGAATAGACTGGATTAAGAAAATGTGGCACATATACACCATGGAATACTATGCAGCCATAAAAAATGATGAGTTCATGTCCTTTGTAGGGACATGGATGAAACTGGAAACCATCATTCTCAGTAAACTATCGCAAGGACAAAAAACCAAACACCGCATGTTCTCACTCATAAGTGGGAATTGAAAAATGAGAACTCATGGACACAGGAAGGGGAACATCACACTCCAGGGACTGTTGTGGGGTTGGGGGAGGGGGGAGGGACAGCATTAGGAGATATACCTAATGCTAAATGACGAGTTAATGGGTGCAGGAAATCAACATGACACATGGATACATGTGTAACAAACCTGCACATTGTGCACATGTACCCTAAAACCTAAAGTATAATAAAAAAATAAATAAATAAAAAAGAAAAGTATTTTCAACCCAGAATTTCATATCCAGCCACACTAATCTTCATAAGTGAAGGAGAAATAAAATACTTTACAGACAAGCAAATGCTGAGAGATTTTGTCACCACCAGGCTTGCCCTAAAAGAGCTCCTGAAGGAAGCACTAAACATGGAAAGGAACAACCGGTACCAGCCACAGCAAAAACATGCCAAATAGTAAAGACCATCAAGGCTAGGAAGAAACTGCATCAACTAATGAGCAAAATAACCAGCTAACATCATAATGACAGGATCAAATTCACACATAACAATATTAACTTTAAATGTAAATGGGCTAAATGCTCCAATTAAAAGACACAGACTGGCAAATTGGATAAGGAGTCAAGACCCCTCAGGGTGCTAAATTCAGGAAACCCATCTCACGTGCAGAGACACACATAGACTCAAAAAAAGGGATGGAGGAAGATCTACCAAGCAAATGGAAAACAATAAAAGGCAGGGGTTGCAATCCTGGTCTCTGATAAAATAGACTTTAAATCAACAAAGATCAAAAGAGACAAAGAAGGCCATTACATAATGGTAAAGGGATCAATTAAACAAGAAGAGCTAACTATCCTAAATATATATGCACCCAATACAGGAGCACCCAGATTCATAAAGCAAGTCCTGAGTGACCTACAAAGAGACTTAGACTCCCACACAATAATAATGGGAGATTTTAACACCCCACTGTCAACATTAGACAGATCAATGAGACAGAAAGTTAACAAGGATATCCTGGAATTGAACTCAGCTCTGCAACAAGTGGACCTAATAGACATCTACAGAACTCTCCACCCTAAATCAACAGAATATACATTTTTTTCAGCAGCACACCACACCTATTCCAAAATTGACCACATAGTTGGAAGTAGAGCTCTCCTCAGCAAATGTAAAAGAACAGAAATTATAACAAACTGTCTCTCAGACCACAGTGCAATCAAACTAGAACTCAGGATTAAGAAACTCACTCAAAACCGCTCAACTACATGGAAAGTGAACAACCTGCTCCTGAATGACTATTGGGTACATAACGAAATGAAGGCAGAAATAAAGATGTTCTTTGAAACCAACGAGAACAAAGACACAACACACCAGAATCTCTGGGATACATTCAAAGCAGTGTGTAGAGGGAAATTTATAGCACTAAATGCCCACAAGAGAAAGCAGGAAAGATCCAAAATTGACACCCTAACATCACAATTAAAAGAACTAGAAAAGCAAGAGCAAACACATTCAAAAGCTAGCAGAAGGCTAGAAATAACTAAAATCAGAGCAGGACTGAAGGAAATAGAGACACAAAAAACCCTTCAAAAAATTAATGAATCCCGGAGCTGGTTTTTTGAAAAGATAAACAAAATTGATAGACCACTAGCAAGACTAATAAAGAAGAAAAGAGAGAAGAATCAAATAGACGCAATAAAAAAATGATAAAGAGGATATCACTACTGATCCCACAGAAATACAATCTACCATCAGAGAATACTACAAACACCTCTACGCAAATAAACTAGAAAATCTAGAAGAAATGGATAAATTGCTCGACAAATACACCCTCCCAAGACTAAACCAGGAAGAAGTTGAATCTCTGAATAGACCAATAACAGGCTCTGAAATTGTGGCAATAATCAATAGCTTACCAACCAAAAAGAGTCCAGGACCTGATGGATTCACAGCCGAATTCTACCAGAGCTACAAGGAGGAACTGGTACCATTCCTTCTGAAATTATTCCAATCAACAGAAAAAGAGGGAATCCTCCCTAACACATTTTATGAGGCCAGCATCATCCTCATACCAAAGCCTGGCAGAGACACAACCAAAAAAGAGAATTTCAGACCAATATCCTTGATGAACATTGATGCAAAAATCTTCAATAAAATACTGTCAAACTGAATCCAGCAGCACATCAAAAAGCTTATCCACCATGATCAAGTGGGCTTCATCCCTGGGATGCAAGGCTGGTTCAACATGCACAAATCAATAAATGTAATACAGCATATAAACAGAATCAAAGACAAAAACCACATGGTTATCTCAATAGATGCAGAAAAGGCCTTTGACAAAATTCAACGACGCTTCATGCTAAAAACTCTCAATAAATTATGTATTGATGGAACGTATCTCAAAATAATGAGAGCTATCTATGACAAACCCACAGCCAATATCATACTGAATGGGCAAAAACTGGAAGCATTCCCTTTGAAAACTGGCACAAGACAGGGATGCCCTCTCTCACCACTCCTATTCAACATAGTGTTGGAAGTTCTGGCCAGGGCAATCAGGCAGGAGAAGGAAGTAAAGGATATTCAATTAGGAAAAGAGGAAGTCAAATTGTCCCTGTTTGCAGATGACATGATTGTATATCTAGAAAACCCCACTGTCTCAGCCCAAAATCTCCTTAAGGTGATTAGCAACTTCAGCAAAGTCTCAGGATACAAAATCAATGTACTGAAATCACAAGCATTCTTATACACCAATAACAGACAAACAGAGAGCCAAATCATGAGTGAACTCCCATTCACAATTGCTTCAAAGAGAATAAAATACCTAGGAATCCAACTTACAAGGGACGTGAAGGACCTCTTCAAGGAGAACTACAAACCACTGCTCAATGAAATAAAAGAGGATACAAACAAATGGAAGAACATTCCATGCTCATGGGTTGGAAGAATCAATATCGTGAAAATGGCCATACTGCCCAAGGTAATTTATAGATTCAATGCCATCCCCATCAAGCTACCAATGACTTTCTTCACAGAATTGGAAAAAACTAAAGTTCATATGGAACCAAAAAAGAGCCCGCATCGCCAAGTCAATCCTAAGCCAAAAGAAAAAAGCTGGAGGCATCACGCTACCTGACTTCAAACTATACTACAAGGCTACAGTAACCAAAACAGCATGGTACTGGTACCACAACAGAGACATAGATCAATGGAACAGAACAGAGTCCTCAGAAATAACACGGCATACCTACAACTATCTGATCTTTGACAAACCTGACAAAAACAAGAAATGGGATAAGGATTCCCTATTTAATAAATGTTGCTGGGAAAACTGCCTAGTCATATGTAGAAAGCTGAAACTGGATCCCTTCCTTACACTTTATACAAAAATTAATTCAAGTTTGATTAAAGACTTACATGTTAGACCTAAAACCATGAAATCCCTAGACAATACCATTCAGGACATAGGCCTGGGCAAGGACTTCATGTTAAAACACCAAAAGCAATGGCAACAAAAGCCAAAATTGACAAATGGGATCTAATTAAACTAAAGAGCTTCTGCACAGCAAAAGAAACTACCATCAGAGTGAACAGGCAACCTACAAAATGGGAGAAAATTTTTGCAACCTACTCATCTGACAAAGGGCTAATATCCAGAATCTACAATGAACTCAAACAAATTTACAAGAAAAAAACAAACAACCCCATCAAAAAGTGGGCAAAGGACATGAACAGACACTTCTCAAAAGAGGACATTTATGCAGCCAAAAAACACATGCAAAAATGCTCATCAGATTATAGAGGGGATATAGTTATTTTTAATGACAAGGTCTAGAACATGGCATGAAAATGAGCAGCTGATGACAGGATTGCAGAAGCAGAGAAGATTAAGGAACAAGAGGCTAGGGGATTGGAATAAGAATCTACATTGATTTTGAAATCTCCAAAAATAAAGATCTAGGTTGTGTTAGAGTTGCACTAAGTCATGAACCAAAATCATTAAGAAATAAAGACAAGTAACTAAAATGGGAAAGGAGGCAGGTCAGGGTAAGTAGATGAGTTATGACAAGGCAGGATAGTAATAATGTTTCATGACAAGAGCATCATGCAGCCAGCTTTTAGAGATAAGAGAGGGAGAATTATTGGAAGTTGGAAAGAGGAACAAAAAAAGACCTTCCCATCTCCAAGCCCAAAGGTCCAAGAGATGCAGCAAAGAACATACACCACTTAGAAGTGATGCAAAAAGGTTGGGCATGGTGGCTCACACCTGTAATCCCAGCACTTTGGGAGGCTGAGGTGGGTGGATTACAAAGTCAGGAATTCAAGACCAGCCTGGCCAAGATGATGAAACCCCGTCTCTACTAAAAATCCAAAAAAAAAAAAAAAATTAGCCAGGTGTGGTGGTGGACACCTGTAATCCCAGCTACTCAGGAGGCTGAGGCAGAGAATTGCTTGAACCTGGGAGGCGGAGTTTGCGGTGAGCCGAGATAGCACCACGGCACTCCAACCTGGGTGACAGAGCAAGACTCCGTCTCAAAAAAAAAAAAAAAAAAAAAAAAAGAGAAGTGATACAAAGAAAGCAGTGTCTTTAGAAGAGAGATGGGTTTCAAGAAAGAAAAGCAAGAAGGTGAAGAAAATTTCACAGAGGAGGAAGATACAGGGAATGACCCAAAAACACAGTGAAAGTGTTTCAAGAGATGAAAACAGGAATTGCACAAAGCTCCAATAGATTGGAGTCTATCGGAAGAGAAATAACATAGTGACCTTCACAAATAAAAACAGTGGGCATGATAAAAATGGGTCTTGAAAATTGCAAGGCTGAGGATAGGGCTGAGTAGTGAGAGTGCATGGATAGGGCAGTTGGCTTCTCACGTATGTGCTCCTTCTTGATCCCTTCTAATGATGTTGTTTATCGGTGTGTTTAATTGACCTTTTTAATCATCCATACAATAAAATGAATATTAGGAGACTCTGAGCTATACAGAAATTAGTCAGAATTGTTCTAGCATTGCAAATCTGGAAAATTAATCCTACTATTAATAAGAATCTAGGCTTTTATGATCTCATACAGTAGAGGCCTATTTGCCAGTAATATTCTTGAATTTGCTTTAAAAAATAAATTGTATTTTAGTGCTGTCATCTCTAAGTTTAAAAGGTTGAGATCAAAAACAGAAAAAAATATTTATTTTCAGATCAGACCCCTGCTGCTTCCAATTTAGATACTGGGTAAAACTATTGGAAGTGAAAACAGCAGAGTGAAATGTACTGTGTTCTAACCTCCCTAATTAACAACAGTCAGTTCTGAGCAAGCTTATTCAGGTCTCCTTTTCTTCATCGAGCTGACCAGGGCAGACCTTCAAGGCAAAATGTGTGAGCCATTAAAAAAAAACTTCAAACAACAGATAAGCACTAAAGTCTTTGAAGAAACTGTGAACACCCTCTGGGGAGAAAATTAGACTTGTGAACTTAAAAAATGGCACACAAACATTTTTACACAAAACCAAAGACAGAGGTCAACAGGGATATTTCCAACTGAAGATTGCCTGTTGAGGAAAAAATTAGTTTTGAACATCAAAAATAAATGAACAAGGGGAGTAGAAAACAACATTAAATTAGGGTCCTTTCCTCAAGAAAAAACATCTCTTAACCCTCCCTCCACACAAAGGCACTAATCAAGCTTTCTTATTAAAAAAGAAAATCTCTCTTCAAGTAAGAAAATCAAACTATGGAAAACCATAATAAAAAAGAGCTGTTTTTATAAGGACCTCTATATTGTTGCTGGAGCCCAAGTAGCTGATTTTGACTGATCTCTTGTTCCTAAGTAGATAAGCTTTATTATCTTATTTGCAACTTTTGTCTCATACCATTAATTTATCACTTTATCATTCAATTTTGAGCTGAAGTATAAATGTAAAGTCTTCAGACTAAGCACAATTGATGCCATTTTGCAGGTCATGATGAAAGGCTTTAGGTTTAAGTCTGCTGCAATCACAGACCTCCAGGGAATGTATGTAGGGGGACCATTCAAAGCAAGTGCTCTTTTTTCATTACTATGAGGCTTCCTCTAAGGCCTGGGCAAGTTTCTTCTCTGTTGGTTGCTCCATAAATTAGGAAAATCCTTTCAGCCTAGATTATGAAAATAGTCTCAAATATTCTTGCTTTAAAGACCATTGTATTTGTTTGCTAGGGCAGCCCTAATAAATTACCACCAACTGGGTGGCCTAAACAATAGAAATTTATTGTCTCACTTCTGAAGGCTACAAGTCTGAGATCAAGGTGTTGGCAGGGTACCTTCTAAGGGTTGTGAGGAAAGGCTCTGTTCCAGGCGTCTCTTCTTGGTTTGTGGTGATTAGAACATTTCCTTTTCTATTTCCATTTACTCTCAAGGCTCTCTCCTGTTGGCTTAGCCACAGGATGGCCATCTTCTTCCTGTGTCCTTACATAATCTTCCTTCTGTATGTATATGCATCCAGATTGCCTCTCTGTCTCTCTTTTTTTCTTTTTCTCTTTTTCTTTTCTTTATTTTTCTTTTTTTGTTTGTTTTATTTTTGTTTTTTGAGATGGAGTCTTCCTCTGTCACCCAGGCTGGAGTGCAATGGCACAGTCTAGGCTCACTGCATCCCCCGCCTCCCATGTTCAAGCAATTCTCCTGCCTTAGCCTCCCAAGTAGCTGAGACTACAGGTGCGTGCCACCACACCAGGCTAATTTTTATATTTTTAGTAGAGACAGGATTTCACTATGTTGGCCAGGCTGGTCTCAAATGCCTGACCTTGTGATCTGCCCACCTCGGCCTCCCAAAGTGCTGGGGTTACAGGTGTGAGCCACCACACCAGGCCCAGATTGCCTCTTTTTCTAAGGACATCAGTGTTACTGGATTAGGACCCATCCTAATGACCTCAATTTAATTACATATTTAACAGCCCTATCTCCAAATGCAGTTGCATTCTGAGGTATTGATGTTTAAGGCTTCAACATATGAATTTTGGAGGAATATAATTCAGCCCATAACAACCCTGTTAAAGAAGTTGGAAAAATGTACCACCTCTCCTTCTCACATTAACATTGAATTTTTTTCTCATTATGTTTAAAGAATGTCATTTCTACTATATTTTACTGAAAATTTATATATAAAACTGTTAATATCACTTTTAAGCATAAGCAATAAAATATATAACTGTCCACGTGTTCTCATTATTTAACTCCCACTTATAAATAAGAACATGCAGTATTTGGTTTTCTGTTCCTGCATTAGCTTGCTAAAGATAATGACCTCCAGTTCCATCCGTGTTACTGTAAAGGACATGATCTCATTCTTTATATGGCTGCATAGTATTCTGTGGTGTGTTTGTACCAAATTTTCTTTATCCAGTCTACTGTTGAAGGACATTTAGGTTGAATCCATGTCTTTGCTATTGTAAATAGTGCTGCAATAAATATACATGTGCAATTGTCTTTATGATATAACTAATTATATTCCTTTGGGTATATATCCAGTAGTGGGATTGGAGGGTCGAGTCGTAATTCTGCTTTTAGTTCTTTGATGAATCACCACACTGCTTTCCACAATGGTTGAACTAGTTTACCTCTAACCAATAGTGAATAAATGTTCCCTTTTCTCCACAACCTCACTGATATCTCTATTTTTTTGACTTTTTAATAATAGCCATTCTGACTGGTGTGAGATGGTATCTCACTGTGGTTTTGATTTGCATTTCTCTGATGGTCAGTGATATTGAGCAATTTTTCATATGCCAGTTTGCCACATGTAGGTCTTCTTTTCAAAAGTGTTTGTTCATGTTCTTTGTCCACTTTTTAATAAGGTGGTTTGTGTTTTTGCTTGTACATTTGTTTAAGTTTCTGGATATTAGACTTTTGTCTGATGTATATTTTGCAAATATTTTCTCCCATTCTGTAAATTGCCTGTTTACTCTGATTCTGATGACAATTTCTTTGGCTTTGCAGAATCTCTTTAATTTAGTTAGTTCTCATTTGTCAATTTTTGCTTTTGTTGCAATTGCTTTTGGTGTTTTTGTCATGAAATCTTTGCCATTTCCTATATCCAAAATAGTATTTCCTAGGTTATATTCCAGAGTGTTTATAGTTTTAGGTTTTACACTTAGGTCTTTAATCCATCTTGAATTGATTTTTGAAAGTGGTATAAGGAAGGAGTCCATTTTCAAACTTCTGCACATAGCTAGCCTGTTATTCCAACATCATTTATCATTAGTGAATCCGTTCTCCATTGCTGGTTTTTGTAAGCTTTGTCAAAAATCAGATGATTGTAGGTGTGTGGCTGTTCCATTGTTCTATGTGTTTGTGTTTACCAGCACCACAGTGTTTTGCTTACTGTAGCCTTGTGGTACAATTTGAAGTTGCGCAATGTTATTCTTCCAGCTTTGTTCTTTTTGCTTAGGATTGTCTTTGCTATTAGCTCTCTTTTTTGGTTCCATATGAATTATAGAACAGTTTTTCTAGTTCTGTAAAGAATATCATTGGTAGACTGATAAGAATAGCATTGAATCTGTAAGTTGCATTAGGCATTATGGCTATTTTAACAACATTGATTTTTCTTATCCATGAGAATGAATTGTTCTTCCATTTGTTTCTGTCATCTCTGATTTCGTTGACCAGTGTTTTGTAATTCTCACTGTAGAGGTTTTTTACCTTCCTGGTTAAGCTGTATTCCTAGGTTTATTATTATTTTTGTGGCAATTGAGAATGAGAACTGTGTTCCTGATTTCACTCTCTGCTTGGGTACTGCTAGTGCATTGGAATGCTACTGAGTTTCGTACATTGATTTTATATCCTGAAATTTGCTGAAGTTGTTTATCAGATCAAGGGGCTTTTAGGTAGAAATTATGGAATTTTCAAGACATAGAATCATGTCGTCTGTAAACAGGGATAGTTTCACTTCCTTTCTTCCTATTTGGATGACTTTTATTTCTTTCTCTTTCCTGATTTCTCTGACCAGGACTTGAATATTATATTGAATAGGAGTGGCAAGAGTGGGCATCCTTGTATTGTTCGGAGTTTCATGGGGAATGTTTTTGGCTTTTGCCTATTCAGCATGATGTTGGCTGTGGGTTTCTCATAGATGGCTCTTATTATTTTGAAATATGTTCCTTTTTTTTCAACTTATTATTATTATTATTATACTTTAAGTTTGAGGGTACATGTGCACAATGTGCAGGTTTGTTACATATGTATCCATGTGCCATGTTGGTGTGCTGCACCCACCAACTCGTCATTTAGCATTAGGTATATCTCATAATGCTGTCCCTCCCCCCTCCCTGCACCCCACAACAGTCCCCAGAGTGTGATGTTCCCCTTCCTGTGTCCATGTGTTCTCATTGTTCAATTCCCACCTATGAGTGAGAACATGCGGTGTTTGGTTTTTTGTCCTTGCGATAGTTTACTGAGAATGATGTTTTCCAGTTTCATCCATGTCCCTACAAAGGACATGAACTCATCATTTTTTATGGCTGCATAGTATTCCATGGTGTATATGTGCCACATTTTCTTAATCCAGTCTATCGTTGTTGGACAATTGGGTTGGTTCCAAGTCTTTGCTATTGTGAATAGTGCCACAATAAACATACGTGTGCATGTGTCTTTATAGCATGATTTACAATCCTTTGGGTATATACCCAGTAATGGGATGGCTGGATCAAATGGTGTTTCTAGTTCTAGATCCCTGAGGAATCACCACACTGACTTCCACAATCGTTGAACTAGTTTACAGTCCCACCAACAGTATAAAAATGTTCCTATTTCTCCATATCCTCTCCAGCACCTGTTGTTTCCTGACTTTTTAATGATGGCCATTCTAACTGGTGTGAGATGGTGTCTCATTGTGGTTTGGATTTGCATTTCTCTGATGGCCAGTGATGATGAGCATTTTTTCATGTGTTTTTTGGTTGCATAAATGTCTTCTTTTGAGAAGTGTCTGTTCATGTCCTTCGCCCACTTTTTGATGGGGTTGTTTGCTTTTTTCTTGTAAATTTGTTTGAGTTCATTGTAGATTCTGGATATTAGCCCTTTGTCAGATGAGTAGGTTGCAAAAATTTTCTCCCATTCTGTAGGTTGCCTGTTCACTCTGATGGTAGTTTCTTTTGCTGTGCAGAAGCTCTTTAGTTTAATTAGATCCCATTTGTCAATTTTGGCTTTTGTTGCCATTGCTTCTAAAATGTAAGTCTTTAATCCATCTTGAATTAATTTTTGTATAAGGTGTAAGGAAGGGATCCAGTTTCAGCTTTCTACGTATGGCTAGCCAGTTTTGCCAGTACCATTTATTAAATAGGGAATCCTTATTCCATTGCTTGTTTTTCTCAGGTTTGTCAAAGATCAGATAGTTGTAGATATGTGGCATTATTTCTGAGGGCTCTGTTCTGTTCCATTGATGTATGTCTCTGTTGTGGTACCAGTACCATGCTGTTTTGGTTACTGTAGCCTTGTAGTATAGTTTGAAGTCAGGTAGCGTGATGCCTCCAGCTTTGTTCTTTTGGCTTAGGATTGACTTGGCGATGCGGGCTCTTTTTTGGTTCCATATGAACTTTAAAATAGTTTTTTCCAATTCTGTGAAGAAAGTCATTAGTAGCTTGATAGGGATGGCATTGAATCTATAAATTACCTTGGGCAGTATGGCCATTTTCATGATATTGATTCTTCCAACCCATGAGCATGGAATGTTCTTCCATTTGTTTGTATCCTCTTTTATTTCATTGAGCAGTGGTTTGTATTTCTTGAAGAGGTCCTTCACATCCCTTGTAAGTTGGATTCCTAGGTATTTTATTCTCTTTGAAGCAATTGTGAATGGGAGTTCACTCATGATTTGGCTCTCTGTTTGTCTGATTGGTGTACAAGAATGGTTGTGATTTTTGTACATTGATTTTGTATCCTGAGACTTTGCTGAAGTTGCTAATCAGCTTAAGGAGATTTTGGGCTGAGACAGTGGGGTTTTCTAGATATACAGTCATGTCATCTGCAAACAGGGACAATTTGACTTCCTCTTTTCCTAATTGAATACCCTTTATTTCCTTCTTCTGCCTGATTGCCCTGGCCAGAACTTCCAGCACTATGTTGAATAGGAGTGGTGAGAGAGGGCATCCCTGTCTTGTGCCAGTTTTCAAAGGGAATGCTTCCAGTTTTTGCCCATTCAGTATCATATTGGCTGTGGGTTTGTCATAGCTAGCTCTTATTATTTTGAGATACATCCCATCAATACCTAATTTATTGAGAGTTTTTAGCATGAAGGGTTGTTGAATTTTGTCAAAAGCCTTTTCTGCATCTATTGAGATAATCATGTGGTTTTTGTCTTTGTTTCTGTTTATATGCTGGATTACATTTATTGATTTGTGTATGTTGAACCAGCCTTGCATCCCAGGGATGAAGCCCACTTTATCATGGTGTATAAGCTTTTTCATGTGCTGCTAGATTCGGTTTGCCAGTATTTTATTGAGGATTTTTGCATCAGTGTTCGTCAAGGATATTGGTCTGAAATTCTCTTTTTTGGTTACGTCTCTGCCAGGCTTTGGTATCAGTACGATGCTGGCCTCATAAAATGTGTTAGGGAGGATTCCCTCTTTTTCTATCAATTGGAATAGTTACAGAAGGAATGGTACCAGTTCCTCCTTGTACCTCTGGTAGAATTCGGCTGTGAATCCATCAGGTCCTGGACTCTTTTTGGTTGGTAAGCTATTGATTATTGCCACAATTTCAGAGCCTGTTATTGGTCTATTCAGAGATTCAACTTCTTCCTGGTTTAGTCTTGCGAGGGTGTATTTGTCGAGGAATTTATCCATATCTTCTAGATTTTCTAGTTTATTTGCGTAGAACTATTTGTAGTATTCTCTGATGGTAGATTGTATTTCTGTGGGATCGGTGGTGATATCCCCTTTATCATTTTTTATTGCGTCTATTTGATTCTTCTCTCTTTTCTTCTTTATTAGTCTTGCTAGCGGTCTATAAATTTTGTTGATCTTTTCAAAAAACCAGCTCCGGGATTCATTAATTTTTTGAAGGGTTTTTTATGTCTCTATTTCCTTCAGTTCTGCTCTGATTTTAGTTATTTCTAGCCTTCTGCTAGCTTTTGAATGTGTTTCCTCTTGCTTTTCTAGTTCTTTTTTTTTTTTTTTTTTTTTTTTTTTGAGACAGAGTCTCGCTCTGTCGCCCAGGCTGGAGTGCAGTGGCGCAGTCTCGGCTCACTGCAAGCTCCGCCTCAAGGGTTCACGCCATTCTCCTGCCTCAGCCTCTCCGAGTAGCTGGGACTACAGGCGCCCGCCACCACGCCTGGCTAATTTTTTGTATTTTTAGTAGAGACGGGGTTTCACTGTGGTCTCGATCTCCTGACCTCGTGATCCACCCGCCTCGGCCTCCCAAAGTGCTGGGATTACAAGCGTGAGCCACCGCGCCCGGCCTTTCTAGTTCTTTTAATTGTGATGTTAGGGTGTCAATTTTGGATCTTTCCTGCTTTCTCTTGTGGGCATTTAGTGCTATAAATTTCCCTCTACACACTGCTTTGAATGTGTCCCAGAGATTCTGGTATGTTGTGTCTTTGTTCTTGTTGGTTTCAAAGAACATCTTTATTTCTGCCTTCATTTCATTATGTACCCAATAGTCATTCAGGAGCAGGTTGTTCAGTTTCCATGTAGTTGAGCGGTTTTGAGTAAGTTTCTTAATCCTGAGTTCTAGTTTGATTGCACTGTGGTCTGAGAGACAGTTTGTTATAATTTCTGTTCTTTTACATTTGCTGAGGAGAGCTTTACTTCCAACTATGTGGTCCATTTTGGAATAGGTGTGGTGTGGTGCTGAAAAAAATGTATATTCTGTTGATTTAGGGTGGAGAGTTCTGTAGATGTCTATTAGGTCCACTTTGTGCAGAGCTGAGTTCATTCCTGGATATCCTTGTTAACTTTCTGTCTCGTTGATCTGTCTAATGTTGACAGTGGGGTGTTAAAATCTCCCATTATTATTGTGTGGGAGTTTAAGTCCCTTTGTAGGTCACTGAGGACTTGCTTTATGAATCTGGGTGCTCCTGTGTTGGGTGCATATATATTTAGGATAGTTAGCTCTTCTTGTTGAATTGATCCCTTTACCATTATGTAATGGCCTTCTTTGTCTCTTTTGATCTTTGTTGGTTTAAAGTCTATTTTATCAGAGACTAGGATTACAACCCCTGCCTTTTTTTGTTTTCCATTTGCTTGATAGATCTTCCTCCACCCCTTTATTTTGTGTCTATGTGTGTCTCTGTAGGTGAGATGGGTTTCCTGAATACAGCACACTGATGGGTTTTGACTCCTTATCCAGTTTGCCAGTCTGTGTCTTTTAATTGGAGCATTTAGCCCATTTACATTTAAAGTTAATATTGTTATGTGTGAATCTGATCCTGTCATTATGATGTTAGTTGGTTATTTTGCTCGTTAGTTGATGCAGTTTCTTTCTAGCCTCGATGGTCTTTACAATTTGGCATGTTTTTGCAGTGGCTGGTACCGGTTGTTCCTTTCCATGTTTAGTGCTTCCTTCAGGAGCTCTTTTAGGGCAGGCCTGGGTCCTTGCCCATGACTATGTCCTGAATGGTATTGCCTAGGTTTTCTTCTAGGGTTTTCATGGTTTTAGGTCTAATATGTAAGTCTTTAATCCATCTTGAATTAATTTTTGTATAAAGTGTAAGGAAGGGATCCAGTTTCAGCTTTCTACATATGACTAGGCAGTTTTCCCAGCACCACTTATTAAATAGGGAATCCTTATCCCATTTCTTATTTTTGTCAGGTTTGTCAAAGATCAGTTAGTTGTAGGTATGCCGCGTTGTTTCTGAGGGCTCTGTTCTGTTCCATTGATCTATATCTCTGTTTTGGTACCAGTACCATGCTGTTTCGGTTACTGTAGCCTTGTAGTATAGTTTGAAGTCAGGTAGCGTGATGCCTGCAGCTTTGTTCTTTTGGTTTAGGATTGACTTGGTGATGCAGTCTCTGTTTTGGTTCCATATGAACTTTAAAGTAGGTTTTTCCAATTCTGTGAAGAAAGTCATTGGTAGCTTGATGGGGATGGCATTGAATCTGTAAATTACCTTGGGCAGTATGGTGTGCATGAGATCTCATCCCCTCAAGTCAACTCAAGAGCATATTCTAGCAATTTGTCTTTTCCCTCTTGCAACTGCCCTCTTTTCAATTTGATGTCTCTCATCTCTCTGCAGGAGTTCTTTTTTTCCCCCTTTGTATAGTGGTAACATCAACAAATGAAAACATAAATTACCTTTGGATTTTTTCTCTTTCCTCCATTTTTCTCTTTCCTTTAAAATGCCAATTCCTTGAAAGAGTTTCCTAGTATCCTCTTCACTAATTCCTGCTCTAGCATTGTTTCTTCAATCACTCTAATCAGGATTCTTCTCTCACATTGTATTAGGCCATTCTTGCACTGCCATAAAGAAATACCTGAGGTCGGGTAATTTATTTAAAAAAGAGGTTTAATTGGCTCACAGTTCTGCAGGCTGTACAGAAAGCACAGCACCAGCATCATCCTGGCTTCTTGGGAGGCCTCAGGAAGCTTCCAATAATGGCAGAAAGAGAAAGGAGTCCAGGCATCTCACATGATGAAAGTAGGAGCAAGAGAGATGGGGAGGTGCCACACACTTCAAAAAATCCAGATCTCACAAGAACTCATTCACTATCATGTGGATAGCACAAGCCAGGAAAGATCCTCCACCATGACCCAAGCACCTCCTGCCAGCCCCCATCTCCAACACTGGGAATTACAATTCAACATGAAATTTGCCAAGGGCATATATTCAAACTGTATCACACATCTTCCCTGAAACTATTTCAATCAATTTCACCAGTACCCTCTAACAAAATTCCTATAACAAAGTGTGAATTCTGACTTCATCTTATTAAACTTTCTGTAGTATTTGACATGGTTGATAATTCTGTCCCCATTTGATTCTAGCTGTTATAGTAGTTATACTTTTTTTCTTATTCTGCTTTACTATCTACACTTCCTCTCCCTGACCTTTTAACATAGGAGTATAAAA
The DNA here is from genome assembly GCF_009828535.3 of Hylobates moloch. Lineage (NCBI taxonomy): Eukaryota > Metazoa > Chordata > Mammalia > Primates > Hylobatidae > Hylobates > Hylobates moloch. Next base: position 121,676,112 of record NW_026652277.1, on the reverse strand, counting down.
GGCCTCAGTCATTGGACCACTTTCCTTTTCTATTTCCATTTACTCTCTTGATTCTTGATGACTTATTTCTGTGTCAAGATTTTGAAAATACTGACCACTCATACATTTACATCTTCAGCTCAGGCCAGTCCCTAAATTCAAGAATCAGATATTTACCTGCCTGCTTGTATCTTCACTTACATTCTCAACTCCCTTATTTATAATCCACATATCAAACCTATATCCAAAACTAAACTTTTAATGCCACCAGCTTTCTATTACTACTGTCTAATTTTGGAATTTTAAAATCAACTTCAAAGGAAACCCTATACTTATTAGCAGTCATTCCCCACTTTTGTCCTTCCTCTGCCACTGATAACTACCAATCTGCTTATTTCTATGGATTTGCCTACTCTAGAAATTTTATATAAATATGATCCTGTAGTATGTGGCCCTTTGTGTCTGGCTTCCTTCATTTAGCAAAATGTCTCCAAGCTTCTGCCATGTTGTATCAGTAATCCGTTCCTGCTTATGGCTGAATTAATATTTCATTGTGAACTCACGGTGTTCTCCAACTTAGTAAATGGCTACTCAATCTTTTCATTTGCTAATATTGTGATATAGTGTGGATATGTGTCTCCACCCAAATTTCATGTTGAATTGTAATCCCCAGTGTTGGAGGTAGGGCCTGGTGGGAGGAAATTAGATCATGAAGGTGGATTTCTCATGAATGGTTTAGCACCATCCCCTTGATGCTGTCCTCATGACAATCAGTTCTCATAAGATCTGGTCATTTAACCCTTTTCCTGTTTAAGAAAAATAAAAGTGCAAATCACTGGCAGTGCTCATTTAATTCCACTAAACCTGCTCTTTGAAGCTGAAGCAAAACTGACTTTTAATGTGAAAATAAAATATAAAACTGTTCTTGGCTGGGCATGGTGGCTCAAGCCTGTAATCCCAGCACTTTGGGAGGCCAAGGCAGGTGGATCACGAGATCAGGAGATCAAGACCATCCTGGCTAACATGGTGAAACCCCATCTCTACTAAAAATATTTTAAAAATTAGCTAGGCTTGGTGGTGGGCACCTGTAGTCCCAGTTACTAGGGAGGCTGAGGCAGGATAATGGCGTGAACATGGGAGGCGGAGCTTGCAGTGAGCCGAGATCACGCCACTGCACTCCAGCCTGGGCTACCGAGCAAGACTCCATCTCAAAAAAAAAAAAAAAATGTTCTTGGTTCTTGGAGTTATTTCTAAACAGAAGTAACGTCAGAATCATCTATTTTGGAAAAATCGGGTTCATTAAATTAATCTTCGGCCAACAGCTGTTTGAGAATGATGTCAACATTACGTGTAGGAGTGCTGTTTTCTAGGATTTGACATTTTCAGTGGTCGAGAATTAGTATATTTTGTAAATGGAAATACCACTACTAAAAACAGAATGCTATAAATAGAATGATGCCTTTTGTTTCCAAAGTCAATATACTAAAGTGATGTGAAAATAACAATCAAAGTGAGATATTCTGTGGCAAAGTTATCTTGGGGCAAATGTTGCAACCACAAGGGCCACTGGTGAGTATACTCAGTGCTGATGGCAAAGGGGTTAAAAGTATGTAGCAACTCCCAACTATGTCTCTTGCTCCTGCTCCTGCCTCGTGACGTCTTCCTTGCCCTTTGACTTCTGCCATGATTGGAAATCCCTGAGGCCTCTCCAGACGCAGCAGCTGCTATGTTTCCTGTTCAGCCTACTGAAACGTGAGCCAATTAAAACTCTTTTCTTTATAAATTACCCAGTCTCAGGTATTTCTTTATAGCAATATGAGAATGGACTAACACATCTTGTTAACACTATCTTGAAAATATACTCCAAATCTGACCACCTTTGGCTACTTTTTTATTTATTTATTTTGAGATGGAGTCTCGCTCTGTCGCCCAGGCTGGAATGCAGTGGCACAACCTCAGCTCACTGCAACCTCCGCCTCCTGGGTTCAAGCAGTTCTCCTGCCTCAGCCTCCTGAGTAGCTGGGATTACAGGCACCCGCCACCAGACCCAGCTAATTTTTGTATTTTTAGTAGAGACGGGGTTTAATCATGTTGGTCAGGCTGGTGTCCAACCCCTGACCTCGTGATACACCCGCCTCGGCCTCCCAAAAAGCTGGGATTACAGGCGTGAGCCACCACACCCTGCCCACCTTTGGCTACTTTCAATGGTCGAGTCACTAAAATTTCTTCATTTTTGTAAAAGGCCTTCTTAATCTGTCCTTGGCCCTTTCAATGTATTCTTAATATAGCATCTAGAGTAATTCTATTGTTTTTAAAGTAAAACGAGAGTACTTATTATTAATTAAATAAAATCATTTGTTCAGATTTTCTTTTTACTTATTCTCCATTTTCTTCTGTAGGTTTCCCTCCAGGGTATCACATTACATTTCATTGTCATATCTCCTTAGCCTCTTTTTAACAATTTCTCAAACTTAACCTTGTTTTCGATGACCTTGACAGTTTAGGGGATTGCTGATGAGGTCTATTGTAAGATGCCTCTCTGTTATAGTTTGGATATTTGTCCCCACCCAAATCTCATATTTAAATGTAATCCTCAGTGTTGGAGGTGGGGCCTGGTGGGAGCTGTTTGGGTCATGGAGGTGGATCCCTCATGTCTTGGTGCTATCCTCATGGTAATGAGTGAGTTCTTAAGAGAGATTTGGTTGTTTAAAGGTATGTGGCATCTCCCTGCTCCTCTTTTGCTTCCTTTCACCGTGTGACATGTCGGCTTTAGCTTCACACTTTGCCATGAGTGAAAGCTCCTGGAGGTCTCCCCAGAAGCTGAGCAGATGCTGGTGTCATGCTTACTGTACAGCCTGCAGAACCATGAGTCAATTAAACCTCTTTTCCTTATAAATTACTTAGCCTCAGGTATTTCTTTTATAGCAACACAAGAATGGCCTAATACACTCTACTGGAATTTGTCTGTTAGTTTTTTCATATTTAGATTGGAGTTACGAAAATTGGGGAGGAAGACTGCAGATGTAAACTGCCGTTTTCATCCAATATATCAAAGCTATTATGCTATCAGCACAATTTATGGCTCTTGATGCTGAAATTCATCACCTGCTGAAGTAGTGTTTTTCATGTTTCTCCACTGCAAAGTTACACCTTTTAATCCCTTTCCAAACTGTATTTTTTGGAAGGAAGTCACTACGCACAGCTCACATTTAAGAAGCTGAGAGTTATAATTCATTTAAGGGGGTGTCCTTAGATAATCTGCTTGGAATTCAGCACAGATTTTTCTCTTTTCCCCAATTTCTGTAATAATTTGATAATTTATTTATGTCGATATGTGCTCACTGATATTTATTTTATACTTTGAATTTTCATCAGTACTAATTTATTTATTTTGTTACTCAAATTACCACACCCTTGGCCATCAGAGGCCCTTTCAGTTGGCTTCTGTGTACATTAATCTATCCACCCCGAAAATTTTCTGTGTGTGCTTTCTTCGCCTCCTTCCTCCTCCTCTTCTTCTTTTTCTTCTTCTTCTCCTCCTCCTCCTCCTTCTTCTTCTTCATTTTTTTTTTGAGCAAGTTCTTCTTTTTTAGTGCCACAAAATGGTTAAGGCTCATCTTGTATGCTTATTGCTCTGGGAGAGTGTGATATACTCAGTCCTGGAAATTATCCATTTCTACAAGGATATCTTTTTGTTTTAAAAGTGGAGAATAGTATTAGAAACCATGATCTGATTGCAAGATGTGCTCATTGCTCCTGGATCTCATAGCTTCTAAGCTCTCTAAGCTGAAAGGAAGGAAATATATGTGTATACACTAACCCATATAACTACATATATCTATATTTATATATGTAACCATTTATATCTATATTGGGCTAAACATGGGTTAACACTGATGTCTCCAACCCTATTGCATTACATGGGTCATTCTAGTCTCTTCTCCTTGCTTATCTTAATATAGATATGGATGGTTACATATCAAAATATGTATAACTCCCACTCCAATAGTGAAAAACCTGACTCCTCCCATCCGACAAACATTTACTTAAATCTTCGGTTCCATTATATGTGTATAACGTCATCAGAATTGTTAACCTGTAGCATAAAAAGAAGCAACGTTGGCCGGGCGCGGTGGCTCATGCATGTAATCCCAGCACTTTGGGAGGCCGAGGTGGGCAGATCACGATGTCAGGAGATTGAGACCATGCTGGCTAACATGGTGAAACCTCGTCTCTACTATAAATAAAAAAAATTAGCCGGGTGTGGTGGTGGGCGCCTGTAGTCCCAGCTACTCGGGAGGCTGAGGCAGGAGAATGGCATGACCCTGGGAGGCGGAGGGTTGCAGTGAGCCAAGATCATGCCACTGCACTCCAGCCTGGCTGACAGAGCAAGAGTCCATCTCAAATAAATAAATAAATAAATAAAATAAAAATAAAAATAAAAATAAAAAGAGAAGCAGCATTATCAACTAGAGTATAATATACATATGCTTTTGTCTTTAATTTTACAAACTCCACTTATTTTCAAAGCTACATAAGTCAGTGTCTTTTCCCCCTCCCTTTCAATTGTGGTCTATAATATGTTTGTAATATATTCAGATTGTTTTATCACCTCTGTATTCTGTCCTGGGATTCTTCGGACCTCTGTGATATATTTTTTTAATTGCATACTTTAAGATTCATTCTTTATGCTGTAAATCCAATGGATTTTGAGAATTCATAGTGTCATATATCTACAATTATAGTATTATACCAAATAGTTTCACCACAGTAAAAAAAATCACCTCTGTTCCACCCACTACTTAACCCTTCCTATGCTCTCCTAAGTATCCCATCAACCACTGGTCTTTTTACCAGCCCTACAGTTTTGCTTTTTTCAGAACACCTTGTAATTGGAATCATATGTAGCCATTTTTATAGTAGGTTTTTTTCACTTAGGAATATGCTTTTAAGGTTCATTCATATATTTTTGTAACCGAATAGTTCATTTGTTTTTGTCTTTTTAAATTTCATTTTCAAAATTTGGTAGAATCACTGATGAAACTGAGTCTGATGGTTTCTTTTTTGGAAGTTATTAATTATTGATTTGATTTCTTTAATGGATACAGAGTTATTCAGATTATCTATTTCTTCTTGTGTAAATTTCAGTATTTTGTGTCTTTCAAAAAATTGGTCCATTTCATTAATTTATTAAAATTATAGAAATAGCATTGCTTATAATATACCTTCATTATTCTTTTAATGTCCATGGGATCAGCAGTGATCACCTCTCTGCAAGACAGTTCTCTGGGTGGCCTTAGATTGACCTAGCTACCCCCATTTTCTCACTTGTAGTTCTCAAAATTGACTGAAGAATGTGCTGAAAATGAAACATTCTGAGACAAAGAGGAACTGGCTGGAACAGCCTGGGCTCTGTTCCCGTCCCTTCTAGAATGGCGGGTCTTACAATGCTTTTGCTCAGGAACTCACATAAGCCCAGGACATAAAACCCAGGAGAGGCTGATTTTTGAGGTCTCTCAGCTGCAGTGCAAATGGGTATATGCAGAAAATATTTTATTCACCCTGGGCATTTTTCCTGAACTTGGGGAGCCAGCACTCCATGAATCCTACACTTCTGTTGTCCCTCACTGCCTATCTGTAAGTAATAAACTGGTTTTCATGTAACTGGATGTGTGTGAGTGTTCTGCCTCACTAGACTACTGAAAGTGATAGAAGTTGGCATAGTCCAACATGCAGTGGATGGAAGTTTAGAGTCTTCCCCTGGGATTGGTAACCAGGATATGGTTAATCATCTTTGCACTCTCTTTCATTCTATATTGATAATTTGTGTTCATTCTGTTTCTTCCTGGTTAGCCTGGTTAGATTGTTCTCAATTTTATTGATCATTCCAGAATACCAGCTTTTGGGCTTCTTGATTTTCTTTAATGTTTTCTTGTATCCAGTTTTGATGACTTTTGCTCCAATTTTGATTTTTTTAAAAATCTACTTCCTTTAGGCTTAAAGGAAGTAGAATTTTGTTTTCTTAGAATTTTGAATACAAATTTGTGTTAAATCCACCTTCAAATAACACTGTTCTACTCATTGAGTAGTTCCTTATAATTATAAGGAACTTGCTTTTCTTGATCTAATAATCTAAAGTAAATGGTTCGGTTACTGATTTTGTATATTTCTTTTTTTCTAATGTACACATTTATTGATATAAATGTTCCTTTAAGCATTACTTAAAAGGGAACCATCTCACAAATTATAAAGAGTTATGTTTTCATTTTCATTTATTTCAAAATACATTTTTACTTGTTGAGACTTTTTTGGTCCAGTGCAATTGTTTTATTTCTAAATATTTGAATATTTTTCTAGTTATTGTCTGTTCATTTTTAATTTAATTTGTTTCTAGTTAAATTTCATGTGGCCTCAGTACATACTTTGTATGATTTATATTCTTTTGATTTTATTTATTTTAGTGATGGGGTTTTGCCATGTTGCACATACTGGCTTTGAACCCCTGGGTCTAAGTGATCCTCCCACCTCAGCTTCTCAAGTAGTTGGGATTACAGTCATAAGCCACCATGCGTGACATTATATATTCTTTTTAGTTCTTAACATAGGATTTGTGGTCAGAATGTGGAAGATCATGGCAAAAGTTAAATGCAAGTTTGAAAAGAATGTATATTCTGCTGTTGATGGATGAAACATACTGCAAATATCAATTAGACCAAGTTGATTGATAGTGCTTTTTTGATGACCTATATCCTTATTGATTTTTTGTCTGCTTGATCTATCAATTACTGACAGAGGGGTGTTGAATTCTCCAGCTGTAATAGCATATTTGCACATTTTTCTTTTCAGTTCTATCAGTTTTTACTGCACGTATTTTGATACTCTGTTTTCAGGTACATATATGTTTAGGATCATATGTCACCTTAGAAAATTGAACAATTTATCATTATGCTGTTTTATGCCTGATAATTTTTCTTGTATTGAAGTCTGTTTAAAGTTAATATAGCTGTTCCTGATTTCTTTTGATTAATGTTAGCATGGTATATCTTTCTCCATCCTTTTACTTTGAATTCATTGGAGCCTTTATGTTTAAGGTGGGTTTCTTACAGCCAACACTGAGTCTTTTTTTGTTTTATCCACTCTGAAAAATGCTATCTTTTAAGTGTGTATTTAGGCCATTCACATTTAAATAGAATATTGAGATATTAGGATTAATATATACCATGTTTATATCTGTTTTCTATTTGTTGCTAATATTTCTTTTCTATTTTCTGGGGTTTAGTTGACCATTTTATACAACTCCATTTTATCTTGTCTCTTATTATATCAATTTTAAATAAATGCTTTAGTTGTTTTCTTAGAGTTTTGAATACAAATTTTTATTAAGTCCACCTTCAAATCATACTGTTCTACTTACTGTGTACAGCAGGTACATTGTAATTCCTCCCTGCCATTCCTTATGACATTGCTCTTATTCCTTTCACTTATACACATACTATAATCACTCAGTGCATTGCTACTGTTATCAGTTTAAACAGTGTTATCTTTTTTGGTCAATTAACAAGACAAAATATTTTATTTTATCTTTATTTATTTTCTGACACTCTTTCCTTTTTGTGTAGTCATGAGTTACTGACCTATATCATTTTCCTTCTGCCTAGAAAAAGATACTTTAACGTTTATTTCTGCTGGTGATAAATACCCTCAGTTTTTGTTTGTATGAAGAAGTCTCCATTTCATCTTCATTTTAGAAGGATAATTTCACTGGATATAGGATATTAGAATTTGCATTTTTTCTTTTAACATTTTAAATATTTCTCTATAATCTGTCATTTTACAATTTCTTTTTCTTTATTTTATTTATATAAATTTTGGGGCACAAGTGTAATTTTGTTATATAGCTTTATTGCTTTGTGGTGAAGTAAGGGCTTTGACTGTATGTATCACTGGAATAACATAATTTTACCCATGAAGTAATTTCTCATTATCTACTTCACTCCCACACCCCTATCCTTCCAAGTCTCCATTATCTATCATTCCACACTCTACATCTATGTGTATACCTTCTTTAGATCCCACTTAAAAGTGAGAACATGCAGTATTTGTCTTTCTGTGTCTGAGTTGCTTCATTAAGACACATGTTTCTTGTTGCCTCTAGTTTCACCTCTGTTGCTGTAAAAGACAAGATTTCATTCTTTTTTTAATGGTAAAATCGTATTCTGTTGTGTATATATACCACATTTGTGTGTATATACCACATTTTCTTTTCTGGTATAAATTTAAGAGGTAACCACATATTCTTTATTCAATCATTCATGGTTAGACAGCTAACTTGATAGTGCTGTGATAAACATATGAGTCCAGGTATCTTTTTGATATAATAATTTCTTTTCCTTTGGGTAGATACTCAGCAGTGGAATTGCTAGGTTAAATGATAGTCGTATTTTTAGTTATTTGAGAAATGTCCATACTGCTTTCTGTGGAGGTTGTACTAATTTAGATTCCCACCAACAGTGTATGAGCATTCCCTTTTCTACACATCCTCACTAACATTATTTTAAAAATAATAACCATTTTAATTAGGATAAGGTGATATCTCATTGTGGTTTTAATTTGGATTTCGCTGATTATTAGCGATGTTGAGAATTTTTCATTTACTTGTTGGCCACTTTATGTCTTATTTAGAAAAATGTTTATTTATGTCCTTTGCCAACTTTTTAATGTAATTATTTATATGTTATTTATTGAATGGTTGGGATGCCTTGTAAATTTTGGATCTTAGTTCTCTGTCAGATGTGTAGCTTGTAAATATTTTCCTCCTTTCTGTAGATTGTCTGTTCACTCTGTTCAATCTCTGCAAGATTTCTCTTGCAGCGCAGAACCTTTTTAGTTTAAGTAAATCCCGTTTGTCTATTTTTTGTGTGTATTGTTGCCTGTGCTTTTGAGTTACTTGCCTAGACTACTGTCCAGAAGAATCTTCCATGGGTGTTCTTGTTGTATGATTTCTAATAAGAAGTCCACTATATTTTTTATCTTTTTCTTCCCATTGGTAAGGTGTTTTCTTCTTCAGGCTTATTTCAAGGTATTCTCTTTGTCTTTGGTTTTCTGGAGTTTCAAGGTGATATGCTAGGTGTAGATTCGTTTTGTAGTTTTTGGAATTTATTCAGTTTACTGTTCTCTGAGCTCCCTGAATCTGTGGTTTGGTGTTTGTCATTAATATTGGAAATTTGATCAATATTACTTTATATATGTTTTCTGTTCCATTTTCTCTTTCTTCTCCTTTTGGAATTCCAATTAACCATATGTTACTCCTTTGAAATCTTACAGCGCTTGGATTTTTAAAAAAATTCTCTTTGTTTTTCAGTTTGGAAAGCTATTAATTTATCCTCAAGCTCCCTAATTCTTTCTTCAGTTTTGTCTAGTTTCCTAATGAACCCATTAAATACATTTTCCTTTGTTTTATAGTGTTTATGATTTCTAGCATTCTAAAAATTCTTTTTTAATAATTTCCATCTCTACTTACTTCATCTGTCTTTGCACATTTGCAGTTATATCTTTTAACATATAAATTATAGTTATTTAGAATTCCCTATGTGTTAATTTTAATATTTGCATCATATCTTATCCTGATTCTAATGCTTGCTTTGTCTTTTTAGAATGTTTCTCTTGCCTTTGGTGTACCTTGTAAATTTTTGTTGACTAATAGAAATGTTTTATCAGTTAGAAGATATACTAGAAATAGACAAGGCACGGTGGCTCACACCTGTCATCTCAGCACTTTGGGAGGCAGAGATGGGCAGATCACCTGCAGCTGGGAGTTCGAGACCAGCCTGACCAACATGGAGAAACCCCATCTCTACTAAAAATACAAAATTAGCCAGGCGTGGTGGCACGTACCTGTAATCCCAGCTACTTGGGAGGCTGAGGCAGGAGAATTGCTTGAACCTGGGAGGCAGAGGTTGTGGTGAGCCGAGATCGTGCCATTGCACTGCAGCCTGGGAAACAAGAGTGGAACTCCGTCTCAAAAAAAAAAAAAAAGATATACTAGAGAGAGATAAATAAGCTTCTTGTGTGAGGATTTATGTTAATCTGGCTAGAAATTTGGCTTTATTTAATGTTTGCTACAGCTATAGGTGCCACAGGCTTTATATGCCTCTAGTGTTCTTATTTCTTTCCTATATTCACCTTGGGTTTCTCTAAGTCCTCTTCTTTAAAGACAGCTGTGTTTTGCACCTGTTTCAAAGGTAATCCACTATTAATATGTTGGAGTCATTGTCTCACTAGTTCAAATCAGCCTGCAGAAATTCATTAAAGTAACCACTTAAGCTTTTCTGTCATTTTATGGCTCAAGTGGCATCTGCTCCAGGTAAACACATCTCTATTATGATTTTTTAGATTTGCCTGTATCTCCAGATTTTGGGGTGGTGGTTTGTCCAGAAAACTCAGTTTTCTGATGGGTCGAAAATAGTTACTTAATTTTCAGTTTGTTCCTGTAGAAATGGAAGTGATAACCTTTTTCCAAATTCTTTACAGAAAATCTGCTTTGACTACTATAGTTTTTAACATACTGTGTGGCATATAATTGTATTTATTATTTCTTGTCCTATGTCTTTGTTGCTAGGAGTGGGTTGTAGACTAAGCACATCATAAGCTGGTTCCTTAAGTCCTTTAGAATATTAATTTGCATACTACTTTAGAGTTGAGGTCAATAGGAATCTTATTATGATAAATTAAATAATAAATTTCAAATAATATTTCAGCGCTTTTGGACCCTTTTATTTTTACATTGTATTTTAATATTTGCAGTAAAAAATAGCCAATATTTCTTGAATAATTTACTACGGGACTTGTGCTATGCACATGGGGTTTACTTGGATTGTTTAATTCACTTTACACAAAATCCATATAAGTATTTCTATCATTTCTACTTTATTCATAAAGAAACAAATTCAGAAAGATTATGTAACTTGCTGATAGTCACAGAGCTAGTTAAGATGTAGCAGGATTTGAATTTAGACAGTCTGATTTCATTCTTCACTCTTAATGTCTACATAATATTGGCTTTCAATAGCCCTTTAGCTTTAGCCATATGAGTTGGTCTTTATAATGGCAAAATACAGTATGATATACTCTTTTATATTTTGTGGTCATAAGGTGAACAGATGGTTGGCTCTAGTACCTAGTACTACTCCCCATCCCCTAAAAAATGACAGATATTTCTTACACTAAAAGCAAAACATTTTGACTCACTTTAAATAGCAGATTAATTCTATTTATTTAATATATTCACATAGAGTAAAAATTTTACATCTAATTTGTATTACATGTGTCATCATACTACTTTAATTTAGATTTTTCTTTCAGGTGGTTTATTCAAAGTTTTGGAAGGTCATTGTGGGGAATTTTTAAACTTCTTACTTAATAATGTAGTACATGATAAAAATAGTAAGACATTTCCATTCTTCTCTGTATCTCCATTCTTTACTTTGAAGCTTCTCCCTTCAAGAGCTGTGGTTTGTTTCTTTACTCTTGGAATTGGTTCAGACTTGCACCTTGGTTTGCCCCATTATATGTGGTATGAGTGTCATTGTATGAATATCAAGTTTAGGACTAAAAAGACTTGCATGTTTCTGTTTTCTCCTTTAGAAACTTCCTGAGCCACCATATGAAAAAGCTACCCTTTTGGATGATGAGCTACTTATGGTTCAGTTAACCCTGGCCCACTCAATAACTGGCCAATCAGCAGACCTGTGATTAAGTCCCTCTTAGATCAGCAGACTCAGCTAACTTGCTGATGACCTCAAACACATGAGCAAGTCTAGCCCAGATCAGCCCAGCCTGGCTCAGATGGAAAGGACCACTTAGCTGACTTGTAGACTTAGTGGCAAAAATCAATGATTGTGGTTTTAAATTTCTAAGGTTGGAGTAATTTGATGTACAGAAAAATCTCCTGATAGAAATCATATCCTAGATCAAATATCTAACAAGTATGTTATATAAGGTAGAATTTTTGTTATTTTGGTGCAAGGTAAATAAAGCAAGTTTAAGGGGAAATATCTCAGACATCCTTGTAGTTATTCAGCTCTTCCACATAGATACAGAATTTAAAATAGTAATGGTAATAATAATAATAATAATAATTAGAATCATAACAACATGTTTATAGAATTTACTATATAGTAAATTATAAGATCTTTACATACAATAACTATTTGATTCTCAAAATAATTGATAAAGTAGATATATTATTTTTCCCATTTAACTGTGTTCTCAGGCACAAATAATTTAAGAATTTGGGTTTATCTCGATGGTTTAATTCTTAGTCTTCTTTTCTTAACTATCTTCATGCCTTTCGTAAGTTTCAATCTTCTACTTATAAGGTTTTTGGCTTCTTTTCTTTTTTTTTATTATACTTTAAGTTCCAGCATATATGTGCACAACGTGCAGGTTTGTTACATATGTATACATGTGCCATCTTGGTGTGCTGCACCCATTAACTCGTCATTTACATTAGGTATATCTCCTAATGCTATCCTTCCCCTCTTCCCCTACCCCACGACAGGCCCCGGTGTGTGATGTTCCCCTTCCTGTGTCCAAGTGTTCTCATTGTTAAATTCCCACCTATGAGTGAGAACATGCAGTGTTTGGTGTTCTGTCCTTGCGATAGTTTGCTGAGAATGATGGTTTCCAGCTTCATCCATGTCCCTACAAAGGACGTGAACTCATCCTTTTTTATGGCTGCATAGTTTTTCCATGGTGTAGATGTGCCACATTTTCTTAATCCCGTCTATCGCTGATGGACATTTTGGTTGGTTCCAAGTCGTTGCTATTGTGAATAGTGCCACAATAAACATTCGTATGCATGTGTCTTTATAGCAGCATGATTTATAATCCTTTGGGTATATACCCAGTAGTGGCATGGCTGGGTCAAATGGTATTTCTAGTTCTAGATCCTTGAGGAATCACCACACTGTCTTTCACAATGGTTGAACTAGTTTACAGTCCCACCAACAGTGTAAAAGTGTTCCTATTTCTCCACATCCTCTCCAGCACCTGTTGTTTCCTGACTTTTTAATGATCGCCATTCTAACTGGTGTGAGATGATATCTCATTGTGGTTTTGATGTGCATTTCTCTGATGGCCAGTGATGATGAGCATTTTTTCATGTGTCTGTTGGCTGCATAAGAAGGCTTTAAAAGTCTATAATTATACACATAATGAGCAACACAGCACCTGTACTTCATGGTCCTGCCAATGTTCATAACACCAGTCACTAATTTGCTGCCCTAAACATGTTAAAACTTGAGTTCTAAAAAGTAATCCAATGAAATATAAACTGCAAGATAAATAATTCACCAAATTCCTTTTCTACGTAGCTGGCCTTTTGGGGTCAAGGATCCTGAAAAATATAGTGGAAGGTATGAATTATCCCTCAAGAAATGTGAAAAATGCCAAATGTGCATTGAATATTAGAAATCCTTGATGCCTCTCTGAAGCCCATCTTTAGGCCTCAAAATAAAAACTGTTATTCTATATAAATAGAAACGTCTGTTTTTGTGTGAAATAAAAACCATCACAGAGTTTTAGAGCTATGTATTTAGAGGTCCACTACCACCTCCCATGATAGCCCCTACACTGCCCATCACAGGGTTTGTAATCAGTTTCCAGTGAGTTCTGCTGTTATGGCCTGTAGGAAACTCACAGGACACTGGGTATTGTATGTTGTAGTTTGTCTAAGAATTTTTTCCACTTCATCAGTTAATGACTCGACCTTCCGTTAATCTTGGGGAAACATGGTTTAACCTTCATTGTTAAGAAAACTAGTGCTTCTTTTAAGCCAGTATTATATATTTATCTTGTGGGAAAAGTAATTTTTTAATTGTTCTTTATTTCTTTTGTGCTGTCTCAACCATGTTTACCCATGCATTGTAACATGCATTACTATGTACTTACTTTCTTCTATTTTATTTTACTATTTGAACACAATATTCCTTTTAGTTTAATTTATTTGCCCTCTTCTGTCTTCCCACTCCTTTTTATTGAATGATACTTAGTTGTGTATGATATCTCAAATCCTTTGTGGAATGAAGTGGAATATTGATTCATCAGTTAAAAAAAGGGAGCAGTAAATATCTTTTTTGAAATATTCAAATTACAATGTGTTCTTATAATTTCCAGGGAATATGAATTTCACGTAGGAATTGGTCAAACTTCCCTAGGTTTTAAGTTTCTGTAAAGTAAGTGTCTTTACACTGGGATTTTACAGTTTGATTTACATTTGTTTGTGTAACATTATTTTGGAATAATATAATATCTGTATGATAATAGAATTTGAGTTTTCTTTATTCCCAACTCTTGTGCTGACCTGTTTTTGATAAGTTGCCAAATCCCTCTGTAACTGTGTTGCTGTGTGTCTGAAAGTGGAGTAATAAAATATGCTAACACCCTTCCCCTTGAAAAGTGTGTCTTTCTATATAAAAGATTTAAGTTTCTTGAAACAAAATCCTTTGTGTCTAAAAGAACAGCATGGGCCATTATTTCCACTTCATGATGTTTGCCTCCTCTATTATACTAACTTGAGTGTCTCTAGAGTGACAGCCATAAACATTCTGAGAATGCACCAAGAAAAGTTAAGTTGTTCATCATTCAATCAATGGACACGTTGTGGTTGTGACTTTTTGTAACTAGAGCTCCTTAAAGTTACTAGAGCATCTGTATGAGGAACAACTTGTGGGCTCTCAAGGTCTGGTGAGACCAGTTTAGTAGGGCATGGCAGTAGTGAAGACTTCCGTCCCACTAGGTTTACTCTGTGAAGTGTTTTTAGATTGCTCTTAACCTTCCAGCTACCTCTTGGATCCTCATTATCTGTGTTCCAGAGGAGCAGGTGTTCTGTTCAACATTCCCAATGGCATAAAAACTGAAAGAGCAGTTAACTGATGGTTAGCTCACTGCCATTCAAACATTTAGTATGTTAGAGGAATGAAAGTTGCTTGCTCATAAGCTCTTCAATGTCACAAGTTACCTGGTAAAAATACAAAAATATTGGGGAACCCATTTACCCATTTACCCAGGGTAAGTGGACTAGAGCAAATGGCTAAACACATGTATGTAATGCATCTGTACACAAGAACATAACATGTTATCAAAGAAGTAGAAGAAAATGTAGGTTTTTAGAGTTTGCCTTCCTCTCGCAAATGAGAAAACTAAGGCACAGTAATTTCTCTTAAGATTATAGATAAGTAGTGGAAGAGCAAGAAATAAATCCTGGATTTCCTGACATCCTAATAAGTGCTCTTCCTGTGTCCTATAATGTATTTGTTTTTCTTACAAAAGCACTATTTTTGTATTCCAAGGCTTTATGGCTTTCCATTCTAACATCTTTTTCAATTCTTATTGATGATACCTCTGCTCATGGAATCTAATTAGAGAAGAAATGTTGCTGGTTTGTTTTCCAGTTACAAAACAATTTTTATTTCTGTTTCATAGCTACTTTAATATGTAATATACTCATATTTAAATCAATCAATAACTTGTGTGGGAAAATTTTGAAATACAGTATGTTTTATCTTGCACAATGTAGAGCTTTGCAGATCATAAAAGTCAATAATTGTGGTTTTTAATGAGTGAGTGGATAGTTATATGAAGAAAATGAGATTAAAATCAGAAACGAGGTTATTAGTCTTATTAGCAGTTTGATATAATAGTTTAAATTCAAATTGAGTATAAGCTTAAGAATATTCCAAAGGACAATATTTAGATCATTAGATAGCATATGTATTTTACTGTAGCCTTATATAATTTTAGGTTTTTTGTACAAACTAAAATTATTTTAGAGTTATTATTCATTACTTCAGAGAGCCAAATTTTTCATGGAATTTATCTATTGCCAAACTACACATTTGTATATGTTATTCGTATCTACAACTGTTTGTGTCTAGTGTTTTACAGATACATTCTTATTCTGTACTTACACATGCTGTTTATCATAGTATTCAACTTTTGGTTTTAAAATGTGTACAATTCTGAAAATTGATATTTCCCCTAACTTTATTATAGTGAGGGAGCAACATATTTGTGTTACTTAATTAGTTTCTAATCTTTCTTTGTATGATGCTTAGAAAGCCAAAATTTTGGTGTTACATATTTTATACTAGCTAGTTAGCCTGAATTTGTCCAAACTTTAATTAAATATTTTTCTCACAATTGAAACTTATTTTGGGATAGTCACATCTAAGTCTGTTGAGTAAAGAAATGAAAAGAAGGACTTTCCCCTTAATTTGTCATTCTCTTGGTATTTTCTGATGATTATCTGTGTGAGGTGACACTGTGTTAGTTTTACATCCAGAAATGATAAAGTAATTCCAAATTTAACTTTAAGCTTTCTCTAGCTGGGGGTTTATTTTCAGTAGAATATATGTTTTACTACTACAATAATACCCCAAATAAAAATATCTTGAAATATATATCTCAGATTATAGGCTGAGTATAAGTAGTCCAGAGCTGACATGATAAGTTTATGGTGCCAGGGACCCAGGTTTTTATAAAATTGTTTATTTACCATCCTCATGGAAATACCCCCATCTAAGCCTTTTGAGCAGGGTATAGAAAGGAAAAGAAGGGCTTTCCTCTTCGTTTTAAGAGTATGACCTAAAAAATCACACATACAGTATCTCCTGAAATCCAACGACCCTAATTTGGCTGCATGGTTACTCCTACATGCAAAGTAGGCTGGTAATTTAATCTTTAGCCATGTATTCATATGTCTCATAATTTCGCCACCATGTCAGAAGGGAAGATGTGATACTTAAGGAAAACTGCAATTTATGCCTAGGGTTAAGATTATTTGATATTACCTTCTGTTTTGTTTTTGTTTGTTTTCCACTCATGTTTTTCTCTGTTTTGTGGTTACAATTAGAATAATTTCTATTGACCCACTTTTAGGTTTGCTGATTCTGTCTGCTGTTGTACCCTGTCTGCTGTTAAAAAAGTCTTCATTACTGATATCATACTTTTTAATTCTAACCTTTCCATTTGAGCATTTTTTATAGTTTCCATCTCTCTGTTGAAATTCCATGATGATTACTCATCCATGTTGTCCTTTTTTTTCACTTGATCCTTTCATATATTATAATTAATTTTAAGGCTTTGATTTTTCACTATGTCAGCACTGTGTCTGGTTCTGTTGTCTATTTTGTCTCTTGACAAAGACTTATTTTATTCCCCTGCTGTGAGTGTGTCATAATTTTTTTTTGTTGAATTCTAGAATTATATGTGAAAGAACAGTAGAGACTAAGGTGAATAGTACCTATGCTTATAAAGGTGCATGCCCCTTCTTCAGTCAGGCTGTTACTGTGCAAAGTTGAGTCAAACCAGACAGTAGTTAATCTTGATTTGGTGTTATCGTGGTTGTAGTTATCTCTAGTGCATCACAGGTTTCAAATTTCCTAACAGTGGGCTACTAACACCTTTTGCTTAATATGGGGCTAGTTTGTCAGTGAAATTTTCTTTATGTTCCTGCTGTATACTCAGATTTCTGTAGTCCCTACACACCTGCACCATAGAAAGCATTTTTCTGTGTTGTTATCTCTCTTCCAACTGTGTTACTTGGCTTGTTTGAGGCATGCAGTAAGTGCAAGAATTGTCTCTAAAGTTTTTGTGTTCCAGCTTCAGTCTTAGTCAGATCCTCTCTATATACATCCTGATGAAGGATCTTTATTAGCATTTCTGGTTTTCCTCATGACAGTCAAACTCTGTCTTGTATCTGTGAGATTCTTGCTTTGGAGAGACTTTACTGCACCTCACCAACAGAAGTAGACCTCTCTTACAGAGCCAAGTTTGCTTCTATGTCTCCATCAGTAACCTTGTACCTTCGCCTGGGACTGGTGAAAGAGGGTTTTCTAAACTTGTTGTATAGGAGATTGCTGTTGCTTGTTCTTTGAGACAATGCTTGTGGTAGAAGGACCTTCCCAAAGGTCACCCAGTTTTGGATTCTACTATTTACCCCTGCCTGGGAGTAGAGGCTAGAGTTTCCTGCCCTTCACCCAGTGGTTTATAGCTTTGATTCATAGGAGAAAAAGTTTAAGAGGTGGAAAGAGATTCATGCCTGTGCCCCCGCAAAGGTGGAACTCTCTCAGATATCTTTTTCTGACCCCAATCTTTCTCAGGAGTACAAGATGGGGGCTCATAGTGAAAAACTAGAGAGTGATTGCAGAGTCACCTGTGCCTGAGGCTTCTAGGTAATTCTAAATTTTCACCTGAGCCCATTCTTGGTGTTTGAGAATACATTCATGTTTTAGCAGTTTTCCTTTATTTTTATGCTGGTCACTTCTTACTCTTGTGTTCTGTGAAGGTAAAACAGTTCATGTGTCTCTTGTTCCTTGGAAGGTTTTTCACCCCTTGGAATTTACTTTACCCTTCACCTCAGTTTTCTGATACATCTGAAATGCGTTTTTGTAGTTTGTTTTTCTGGCCTTTTCTTGTGAGGAAAGAAGTGATATTTTCTTGTGGATTTATATATCTTAAGTTGAATCAGAACTTGTCCCAGGATTTAAACAGGTCATGGAGAGTATTGCCTTTTACTAAAATAGTTTCTTGGCTTTCATGGACTTAGAATTTATAGTATTTACTGTGTGTGGTCTATTGCAAAACAAGTTCAGTAATTTCTAATTGGCATTTTAATGTTAAAATGGTCTGACTTATATAGTGAATCTAGCCCAATCTTAACTGGTATGTAAACCTAGCTAAATCTTTTAATGTCTGCATCTCAACCAGTCTTTATTGTTTTCCGCTATTTTTCACATATGCAATTTGCAGGGGAGAGGGATGTTTGTGATGCTGGAAGTTATATGCTCTAGTGACGTGAATAAATTTAGCTATTTGCAAAGATCACAGGTAATATTATTAACAGATGTCAAGAGTCTATTCTATTCTATTCTTTTTAGAATATATGGTAGACGACAAATATGTTCATTTATATTCTGGAGCTTCTATCTAACCCTCAAATTCATCAAGCTAGACATATTAGGACAAGTGTGTGGTTTCTTTTAAATGATATTTGAGATCACCATCATGTGTTTTGTATATCTATCAAGCACGAGTTAACTTGATGCCTTTTTAACCTAAGAAAGTTCTTTTTATCACTACACTAAAATGATTGTGTATAGGATGCTAGATGTAAATGTGTGGAAGTGAGTACCTGTCCTTGTTAAGTGGCTTCCTCAGTCAGCTTTATAGCACATCTGATTCAAATTTGCACTTGAAAACAATACTCTATGTCACTGACAATCTTCATAAGTAGCATATCATCAAAACAGTAAATATTAAACCTGTAAAGGACAAAGACCTATTGTATCATGACAATGGAGTTGTAAAATCATTATTGGGTTTTAAAATAAAATTAATTAATATTTAAAAACAGGCTCTAGCTTAAGGCAGTAACATTTTATAAGATAAATGCCAGCATTTCCTTTTCTACTTTCCATTTTAAAAATTGCTAAAATACATATTTTACTTGAAGCTTAATAAATATATTTAGTTGTAGCTTAATGAATATCTTACAGAAGAGATAAAATCAAATTAATGATGTGTGCCCAACAGAAATAGTCTTATCAAACCATAAGAGCTATCTTTTCTCTACAAGGAACCAATCTTCATAAGCTATAAGAATACCCATTTGACACACTTTATTAATTGTAATTAAAACATTAGCATCTACTTTCCTGTGCTGTCGCCTAATAGATCTTGATCAGGTTTCATATTTGTTCATGAGTGGTGGTTTGTGTATTGTGATTAAGACCCATTTTGAACCTTGATACTACGTCATTATTTGTGATAAAATAAACTCCAAGATAAGTTATTTGTACTGTTTTTCCTTATGCAATTTTTTAAATCTGTCAATATAATGACATTTGAATAGTTAGATTTATTTGGAAATAAATGCTCGACTACTCTAGTCATTTAATATTCACCATCCTACTGTTAATCATAATGGTCTTATGTGGGGTTATTTGGAGGTAATTTCATTGTAAGACCATACAAAATCCCCTATTACTTGTTCATATTTAGTCAAGTGTATCTGCCTTAGTATATCTGGATTTGGCAAGATTCCAGTTCCTTTGAAACTTCTGTTAGAGGGATATTTGAAAAGTGGAAACCAGTGTGCAGGGAGGAACAAACCCACCCATCAGGCAGTTTAATTTAGATGCCCTTAATCTGGTTCGGGTTCAGTGGCTTGATTTTGAAAATGAGTTTCCTCTAGCTCTCCAAATTTTCTTCTCTATAACTTGGATAAGGTCAATTAGACCCGGAGAGGAAATGTCCACACCTAATGTGAAAATGCAAATGATTGGCTTGCTGTTTTTGTGAAAATGCCAGAAATTGCATGTGTTAGTATTATCTTACATTGTAGAAAAAGCCAATTTGATAATTGCGAACTGCTTTCTGCAGCTGTGAATGCCCCCTTTCAAACCAACAGAAAACAACAGGAGGCCCAACTGTGAACATTCTTTTGAAAATTCTATTTACAAAGTGTATCCATTAACAAACTACTCCACAGCTTCCTTGGGAATTAAACAAAGTCAGATCTGGTAAAGTAACAGTGCTACTCAATAGGGTTTGATTGTATTGGGTCTCTTGTATTCAAGTCCCAGCAGAGTGGAATTGGTAGGTTTTCTCGAATGTTTTATAAAATTATTCTATTAACATGGATAAATGGCCTAACCAGTGTAATCACCAAAAGTCTAAACATGGTTTATAATAAATATTTAAATGATACTATGTCTTAAAGAAGTACCTATACATTTGATTTCAAATATTTCATGTACCTATCAAAATCACTGAAAACTTATTATTTGATCCCTAGTAATAATTGTATTTTCTTAATGTTTATTTCCTCCACCAAATTGTAAGCATCTTGAAGGCAGAGAAAATGCATATTTTTATTTTTTGCATAGGTCTTATTACTTTGTGGGTTCTCTGTTGATTGTATAATTGATTGAATGTACAAATGCACTGATATTAGAAAATAAAACAAAAAGTGTTGCAATATATTGGAAAAAACTTAGCATTTCAAATCAAATATTTCTTTCTTTTTTGGACAGAAATTGCGCTCATTTTTATGATTTTTAGAGTTAGTGGATGTGAAGTCTACCAACAAAATATACCATGTGTTTAGCTAGGTTGCTCATTTTTAAACAAAATTAATGACACTAAAAATATATCCAAATCTGTAATTTAGCCAAATTGTATATTTTTCAAAAAATTTTTATTGTTTCTTAAACAGAGATTAATGTTATGAGGCATTTAGGAAAGGCAAGATGGCTTCTAGCTCATCATAATCACCCCAGAAAAGCTACAAATAAATAACCTGACAGTGGTTTTTGAGGGTTTCTGGTAATGAAGGTTACATTTTTTTCTCTTTGTATTCTGTTTTATTTAAATGAGATTAAAATATTTAAAGCATTTTAATGGAATTTATTTTACTAGTTCAGAATATGAACCCTATTTCACAGTCTAACTATTTCTACACATATCCAAATTTGTCCCATTCCTATAAATTCATCTCAGATCCGATGTAATATAATAGATGAAGAAAATGTTTAAGCAAAAGAAATAGCAGAAGTGCACACAGTCTTTAGGAAGGTGACAGGTAATTCTTCCTGTCCAAAGAAACAGAAAATACTTACTAGCTATAATCTGCAAACAATTGTTTTGAGTTTATTTCCCATCCCTCCCCAGCATACAAAATACATACAAATAATCAAAAACAGTTCCAAATTATCGATTCCCCTGAAGACAAAATAATACTATAAATAAGTGTTTTTAGAAACATAAAATATATATTGGTGATGATGTTTAAATACATAGCAAACCAGGACTATGTTGCTAAAAACACTCATTTAATGCCTGTTGGCAGTGTGTTGCTATTTCATTAAGAAAATTGAATCATTGGTCAGGTAAAAATGGACTGAATAAAGGCCATCTCCTAGAAGATGAGACAGAAGCTGGAAGTCAGCTTTGTGTCAGACATTAAAAACTGCTATAATTTTCGTGTCATTTAATCCTGGAGAAGAATATTTTAGATACCCATTAATTTGTTATAAATATTTATACGGAGGAACTCCTATCTTAGAGGACTACACAGACCAGATTCTCCAAGGAGCAAGAGTAGAGGGGGTATGCCAGGAAATTTAATTCATATAAACCCGGATAGAAATCAGCCTTATTTAAGAAGATTGTGAAATGGTGCTAACCGAATGCGGGCAAAAGAATTGTCCATTACCTCAAGATATTTATCAGTAATTCAGGACGTTTACGAAACAAGGAAACCATTGGTTGAAAGTCACTGAACTTGAGCTTTGAAATAAGAACTGTTATTTTCATGATACATTAGTTTGATGGTGTACCCATGACATGGATAGAAATATCTATTCTTTTTCACATACAGCACATAGGAAGGTTAAAACTTTACTAAAATCTGCACTTAGTAGGGTTAAAAGGCAAATCGCTCACTTCTGGCCTGGTATTTCATCTTGCATTATCTCATTCTCAGCTGTGAGTTTGATGTTATTTTTGCTTTATACAGACCTACCAGAAGCACAGTCTTTTTCAGTGATCAGTTTGCTAATTAGTAGTTTCAGAAAGTGCTCAGTGTTTGCAGCTCAAAGTTTCCGAAGTTTACTTCCAGGATTGAGTATCTAATCCTACTTTTCTCCACTATGTTCTGCAAAATACCAATGTTTTTAGGTAAAACCATCTGTCTCTCAAATGTTTACCATTTGCATTCTCTTTTTTTGTGTGTTGTATGTCTTTTCTTTGGTCAAAAAAGATATATTAAAGAAAAAAACCCTGAACCGTAAGAGTGCTTTCTAAATGGATTGCATTATGTCACTTCCTGTGCAACATCATTAAACAGCCCTAATGATTCTACCAGCTCAATCATTATTTATAAATTATGTTTCATTATTTGCAAGATGTGGGTTGTATTGGTACATGATTATATGTGACCTTTGTATTCATTTCTTTCCTTCTTCCTTTTTTATGTATCACTCTTTCTTACTCTCATCCTACAGACAAATTATAAGTGGATAGTAATCATTCATGTATTGTTTTTTCTTTTATATATTCCACAGTTTAGGCCATTATAAGCTATCAAAATGCACCTTATTATTTAGCTGAAATTACTAATGTGACTATTTGAAAAGAGAGGTTCTATTTTATCCAAGGAAATTACTAAGGGAAGAAGCAAATGGTGAATTGTGTGGAAAATGTCCTATCAACCTGAATAATCCATTTATATAATGATGGCAGATTTATCTCTTGAGGTATCTTATGCTTCTATCATTCTATAATTATGGATATTCAAATTGGATCACTGCAAAAATGACTGCTTTGAGCACTCTGAAATATTTTTATCTTAATAACAGGGCACCTACCTCTCCAACTGCACCTCATGCTAATCTTTCCCTAGATCAGAGATTAGCAAACTTTTTCTATAAATGGCCAGATAGAAAATATTTTAGGCTTTGTGAGGCATACGGTCCCCACTGTAACTAGTCAATTAGTCTTTTTTTATAGTGTCTGACATTTGTTGAAAATAAGAAGTAGATTTTTGTCCAGGTAGTGTTGAGTTGGGCAGAATGCAGGAGTTATTTTGTTGACCAACAGGCACATATATAACTGAGAAAATGCTGTATATTCAGAAGGGAGCTGGAATCTGGGCAAAACTAACTGATTCAAAAGTGAAATAACTTGATCTGTCTGCCAAATACCCTGGGCCCTAGATGCCATATGGAAGGAGTATAAAAGGTCCCCGTAAGGAGGACAGGAATGAGCCTCATTGAAGGTGAAAGGCTGGTGCCTTCAGCAGGGTGGCAAGCTGTCCAAATCATTGTCCAGGAGCTGTGGTCAGTTTAGATGCCTCCTACATGAGCCTGGATTGCTAAAGGTGGTGGTGTCTCAGTGGGACATAATACATGGTAATGTCAGTGAGAAGCTCATGTCTCCTTGTAGATAGATCCAGGCCTAGTAGTTTTTTCTACAAGTCCTTTAACTCTGCTGTTGCTACATGAAAGAGCAATAGAGAATAGTACACCAAAGGGTTGTGGCTGTGTTCTAATTTGATTGTTTATAAAAGCACAGACAGTATTTAAACTGAGGGACATAGTTTGCTGACCTTTGGACTAAGTCAGTCTGTGCTGGCCACATTAGACATTTTTTATTCTTTAGGCAGAGAACGATCTCAATTTATATGCTGTTCTACCACTTCAAGTACTCTTTTCCCTTATTTTCTACTTTATTGATTTCTATTCTTTTTTTTTTTTTTTAATCTCAGCTAGAGTGAAACTACGTTCGAAGACAGAGTAACCATACATCCTGGTTATGTTCTGGTTAGCTTGGATTTACAACTGTTGTCCCAGTGTAATTGCTGATGTGTCACCTGTCACTTTCAAATGTGACACAGTGGAGATGAGAAGTTACTGGTCACTTTAATCAAAGAGAAATTCTCTGAATATTCTATGTAATTAGGACACTAACAGATAATCCACTGTTTATATGAGAAACACTAAAATTCGCTTTTATACATTTATTATTTACTGTATGCCTCGCCCTAGTGGAATGTGAACTGCATGGGGATAGGGTCAAGTCTGTCCTGTTTATGTGACATTTCCACTCTAAGTATACTATATGCAAGATACATAGTATACTCAAAAGGTTAAATGAGTTAATACATTAAATATTTCTTAATTTCTTATCTGGGCAGGTAAAATCCTCATTTATACATATTATCTCCAATGAGGAAACACTTTTTCCTTACATCGATTGTTTACTGTTACGGGTTTTCTTTCATCTTCAGCAGACAGGTGGGATGCATGCTCCTGAACTGATCAGTGTGAAAAGAGTAAGGCTTGGAATTTTGCTTAGTGGCTCCTCCTATGCCTCCCACTAGGGATTTCTGGATGAAGGTGGTATGAGTAGCATTGTACTAAGACTTCCTGGGATAGTCAGACAATGGCAGTGTTCTTTAAATGAACCTAGTTTAATCTCAGCCATCCTCTTTTTCTCCAAGAAAATGGGACCTATTGTTCGCTGGTACACAGACATGTAGAGAGCAAATACCAAACTAGAATGATTGGCTTTAGATTATGATCCAAATATCAATAAAGCACAGTTGTGTTACAGGAGAGGGAAAGAGGTTTACCAGTCAATACCTGCCACTGGAAAAAGCTAGTTCAGATATTTGATGATTCAAATATTAAAGAAGTTAACTGGCTTACTGGCTTTTCAATTAATATATAAAAGCATATTACAAAGAGACAGGGATGAAAAAACATGTATGCATACTTATACATACATACCTGGGATGTAAATACTATTATTAGTAAAATCAATATTTTAAATTTATTTTAAAATATTAGAAAACTAGAGGAAACTTCAGAATTTCAACCAAAAATAATTCCAACGTTGTTAAAAAAAATTGTCCCATCAGAGAAAGATGGCAGAATAGAAGTCTACACCGTTTGTGCCCACTGCAGGAACACTAAATTTTAACAACTGCACACAGAAAAGCACCATCACAAGAACAAAAAATCAGGTGAGGCGAGCAATAACACTATCCGTTTTTAGCTTCATATGATGGAAAGAGGCATTGAGGAGGTCAGGAGAGACAGTCTTAAATCGCTGATGCCACTCTTTCCCGTCCTCTCTAGTGGCCATGCAGCACAGAGAGATAATTTGTACATTCTAGGGAGAGAGAGCACAGCAACTGAAGGACTTTGCATTGAACACAGCACCACCCTGTCCAGAGAATAAAGCTGTGTTGGGCTCAGCCAGTGGCCTTGCAGAGGGAGCATTTGGACCAGGCCTAGCCAGAGGGGAATTGCCCAACCCAGCAGTCAGCAATTGAGTTTCTTGGCAAGCTTCACCACTGTGGACCAAAGTGCTCTTGGGTCTTAGGTAAACTTGAATCCTACCCCTAGTCGTTGTCTAGGACTTCAGTTCCTAGACAATACCTCATGCTAGGCTGGGCATAGAGCCAGTAAGCTTGTCTGGCAAGGTTAAGGGAGGTCTTGCACCATTCCTTCCCCAACCCCAAGCAGTGCAACTCATAGCAACAAAAGTAACTCCTTCCTTCTGCTTAAAGAGAGGAGGGTGTAGATTAAAGAAGACTTTGTCTTGCTTTTTGGATACCAGCTCAGCCAAAGTAGAATGGTGCATAGGGCAGAGTTGTGATGCCCCCATTCCGGGTATTAGCTCCCAGATGACATTTCTAGACACAATCTGTGCCAAAAGGAAACCTACTGCCTCGAGTGGAAGAACCCATTTCTGGCAGGTTTTATCACCTGCTGACTAAAGAGCTCTTGGGCCCTGAATAAACATCAGTGATACCTAGGGAGTATAACCTGGGCCTTGTGCTCTGAGATATTCTGGAGACCTAGCACATTCCCAGCTGTGATAGCTACAGTGAAAGACCTCTTCTGTTTGAGAAAAGTCAGGGGAAAAGTGTGACTTTTCTTGCAAAATAGGTACCAGCTTGTTCACAGTGGATTAGAGCAACAAGCAGGCTCTTGGGGTTTTTGACTCTAGGCCTAGGCTCTTGGGCAGCATTTCTGGACCTACCTTGGGCCAGAAGGGAGCCCACTGTCCTAAAGGGTGAGTCCCAGGCCTGGCAGCATTCATCACAAGCTGCCAGAAGAGCCCTTGGGCTCTAAGCAAACATCAGGGGTGGCCTGATAGGACCCCCTGTGGTGTTGGTGATGATGGTCACAGAAAAAGGTTCCTTTGCTTATAGAAAGGGGAGGAAAGCATGGGAGGGCCTTCGTATTGTGATTTGAATGCCAGCTTAGCTGCAGTAGGATAAAACATCAGGTAAATTGCAAATTTTTTATTCCAATTCCTGACTCCCAGATAGAATCTCTGGACATGCTTGAGCCCTGGGAGAATTTGCCACCATGACAGGAAGGACCCTGGGCAAGACCCAACCCAGTGCTCTGTGGGCCTTAGGTCTGATCCAGTGCAGTCCCACTGGTGGTGGCCACAGGGGTGCTTGCATCCATACCCAAAGTTCCAGGTGGCTCAGACCAGAGAGAAAGAGACTCCAAATGTTTGTGAGAAAGTAAAGTAAAAGAACAAGAGTCTCTGCTTGGCAATCCAGAGAACTGTTCCAGATTTTGTGCAAGACCACTAAGGCAGTACCTCTATGAGTCTGCAAAAAAACACAGTGTTATTGGTCTTGGAGTCCAAGTCCCTATGAATACCTAGATAGCCTTCCAAAGAAGGGCCGGCAAAACAAGCCCAGACTGTGAAGACTACAATAAATACCTAACTCTTCAATGCTCAGACACTGAAGAACATATACAAATATTAACACCATGCAGAAAAACATGACTCACCAAATGAACTAAATAAAGCATGAGGGACAAATCCTATAGAAACAGAGATATATAACCTTTATGACAGAGAATTAAAAACAGCTGATTTGAGAAAACTCAAAGTAACTCAAGATAACACACAGAAGGAATTCAGAGTCCTATCTGATAAATTTAATAAAGAGATTAAAATAATTTAAAAGAATCAAGAAGAAATTATGGAGATGAAAAATGCAACTGACATACTGAAGAATGCATCAGAGTCTGTTAATAATAGAATTGATCAAGAAGAAGAAAGGATTAGTGAGCTTGAAGACAGGCTACTTGAAAATACACAGCCAGAAGAGACAAAAGAAACAAAAACAGTGAAGCATGCCTACAAGATTTAGAAAGTAGCCTCAAAAGGGCAAATCTAAGAGTTATTGGTCTTCAAGAGGAGGTAGATAAAGGGATAGGGATGGAAAGTTTATTGAAAGGGATTTCAGAGAAATTCTCAAGTCTAGAGAAAAATATCAATATTCAGGTACCAGAAGGTTATAGAACACTGAGCAGATTTAAGTCAAAGAAGACTACCTCAAGGCATTTAGTAATCAAACTACCAAAGGTCAAGGATAAAGAAAGGATCCTAAAAGCAGCAAAGAAAAGAAACAAATAACATAAAATGGAGTGTCAATACTCCATTATTGCTGAAAATTCTGATGGCAGACTTTTCAATAAAACCTTACAAGCCAGGAGAGAGTAGTGTGACATATTTAAAGTGCCGAAAGAAAAAGAAAAATTTACCCTAGAATAGTATATCCTTTAAGAATGAAGGAAAAATAAAGACCTTCTCAAACAAACAAAAGCTGTGGGATTTCATCAACACCAGAGGTGCCATGCAAAGAAATGCTAAAGAGAGTTCTTTAATCTGAAAGAAAAGGATGTTAAAGAACAAGAAGAAATGATCTGAAGGTACAAAACTCACTGGTAACAGTAGCATCACAGAAAAACACAGAATAGTATACCTCTAATTGTGGTGTGTTATAAACTTCTTTTGACTCGAGTAGAAAGACTAAATGATGAACCAATCAAAAATAGTAACTGCAACAGCTTTTCAAGACAGACAGTAGAGTGAGACATAAATAGAAACAACAAAAGGTAAAAAACTAGTGGGATGTAGTTAAAGTGTAGAGTTTTTATTAGTTTTCTTTTTGCATGCTTGCTTACTTATTTACACAATCAGTGTTAAATTGTCATCAGTTTAAAATAATGAGATATAAGTTAGTATTTGTAAACTTCCTGGTAATCTCAAATAAGAAAAACATACAATGGATATACACACACAAAGCAGGAAATTAAAGCATACCACCAGAGAAAATCACCTTCAATAATAGAAATACAGGAATGAAGGAAAAAGGGAAGAGGAGACCACAAAACAACCAGAAAACAAATAACAAAATGGCAGGAGTAAGTCTCTACTTATTAATAATAACATTGAATGTGAATGGAATAAACTCTCAAACAAAATACATGGAGTGGCTGAAGGGATGAAAAAGCAAAACCTAATGATATGTTGCCTACAAGGAATACACTTCACTTATAAAGATACACATAGACTGAAAATAAAGGCATAGAAAAATATTCTATGGCAATGGAAACTAAAGAAGAGCAGGAATAGCTATATTTACATCTGTCAAAATAGATTTCAAGACAAAAACTGTAGGAACAGACAAACGAGGTCATTATACAATAATAAAGGGGTCAATTCAGCAATAGAATATAATGAATGTAAATATATATGCACTCAATACTGTATCCCCCAGACACATAAAGCAAATACTATTAGAGCTAAAGAGGGAGATAGATCTAATACAATAATAGCTGGAGACATCAACAACCCACTTTCAGCATTGGAGATATCTTCTAGACAGAAAATTAACAAAGAAACATTGAACTTAATATTAGCCATAATAAAATGTCTGCTAGCAAAGAAAAATCCTAGTAACTGATGGCTTCATAGCTGAATTTTTATGAGCATTTATAAAAGAACTAATACCAATCCCACTCTGACTATTCCAAAACCTAGAGGGGGAGGGAAATTCATTCAATGAGGTCAGTATTATGCTGACACCAAAACCAGACAAAGACACATCAAAAAAAGAAAAGGCCAGTATCTATAGGTGAATATCCTGATAAATGTTGATGCAAAAATCCTCAACAAAATACTAGCAGACTAAATTCAACAATACTTCAAAAAGATCATTCATCATGACCAAGTGGGATTTATCTCAGTGATGTAAGGATGGCTCAACAAATGCAAATCAATCAATGTGATACATTGTATCAAAAGAATGAAAGATACAAGCCATATGATCATTTCAGTTGATGCTGAGAAAACATTTGATAAAATTTTACATCTCTTTGTGATAAATACCATCAAAACATTGTGTATAGAAGAAACATACCTCAACATAATAAAAGCAACATATGACAGACCCATAGTATCATGCTGAATGGGGAAACACTAAAAGCCTTTCCTCTAAGAACTGGAAAAAGACAAGGATGCCCCCTTTCACCACTATTATTCAACATAGTACTGGTAGTCTTAGCTGGAGCAATCAGACAAGAGAAAGAAATAAAGGGAATCCAAATTGGAAAGAAGAATTCAAATTCTCCTTGTTTGCTGATGATACAATCTTATATTTGAAAAAACCTAAAGACTCCACATGAAAACCATTAGAACTGATAAACAAATTCAATGAAGTTGCAACATACAGCATCAACCTACAAAAACCAATAGCATTTCTATATTCCAACAGTGAACAGTCTGAAAAAAGAAATCAAGAAAATAATCCTGTTTATAATAGCTGCAAATAAAATTAAATAACTAGGAACTAACTTAACCAAAAAGTGAAAGATATCTATGGTAAAAACTATAAAATGCTGATGACAGAGATTGAAGAAGACACACACAAAAAATGGAAATATATTCCATGTTCATGGACTGGAAGAATCAACATTGTTAAAATGTTGATACTACCAAAAGCAGTATATAGATTCAATGCAATCCCTATCAAAATACCAAGGAATTGTAGAATTTATATGCAATTACAAACAACCCAGAATAGCCAAATATATCCTGAGCAAGAAGAACAAAACTGGATGAATCACATTTCCTGACTTCAAATTATATGACTGAGCTACAGTAGCCCAAACTGCATGGTACTGGCAAAAAAACAGACACATAGGCCAATGGCACAGAATAGAGAACCCAGAAACACATCCACACATCTTACAGTGAACTTGTTTTCAACAAAGATGCTAAGAACATACATTGAGGAAAAGGCAGTCTCTTCT
The DNA here is from genome assembly GCF_009828535.3 of Hylobates moloch. Classification (NCBI taxonomy): domain Eukaryota; kingdom Metazoa; phylum Chordata; class Mammalia; order Primates; family Hylobatidae; genus Hylobates; species Hylobates moloch. The sequence continues at coordinate 121,645,435 of NW_026652277.1, read as the reverse complement.
GTAAATGGTGCTGGGAAAACTGGATATCTATATGCAGAAGAATTAAACTTCATCCCTATCTCTCACCTTATACAAAAATCAAATTAAAATTCATTAAAGACTTACATCTCAGACCTCAAACTATGAAACTACTACAATAAAACACTGGAGAGGACCCACAGACCCTCTGAGGGAAGTGGACTGCTCCTGCAGGACCCAGGAGACACCCCAAATACTGTGAGTGCCCCAACCACAGAATTGGTTCCTCTCCCGAACACACACCCCTACAAGAGAAGCTGAAAGTCTGTTTGCCAGAGAAGTTCCCAACTTTACCTGGAGCCGAGTCAAGTTAGAGAGTGAGGTGAGTGAAATACAGGAGTGTAGGAGACAGCAGGGAGGTGCTGGGAGCTCGATGAATCCCTAGGCAGCCCATTCCTGCCTGGCACCAACAGGAATCGATCAGGAGGGAGGCCAGAGGAGCAGAGGGTAAAAATCCTGGGTTTAGATACTGATGGGACGTAACACTGAATAACTTTCATGCTAAGACATAATCCCTATTACATGTTAGGAAATATACGTGTGTGTGTGTGTATTTATTTATTCAAGTGATGATTACCACTTGTTGAATATTTTTCATTGCGCCAGCCAATATAAACAATGTTAAGACATGCCTAGCACACAGTATGTTTGAAGTGGACAGACTTTAAAGTCACCTTCATGATGTCTACCTTATTATTTAATCCCCTCCCCTTGCATGTGGAGAGAAGCTGTGACTTGCTTTTAACCACCAGATTATGGCAATTGTGATGGGATGTCACTCCCTTGATTACATTACAATATGAAGGACTCCATATTGCTAGTAGACTTCACCTGCTTTGAAGACTTTTTCCTTTGTTGTCTTTGAAGAAGTGAACTGCAATGTTAACAGGCTTATATGGCAATAAGCTGTGGAAAAGTTGCTGAGAACAGTCTCTAGCCAACAGCCAGCAAGAAGCTGTGTTCCTCAGTTTTATGGCCACAAGGAAATAATTTCTCGCAATGGCATGAGTGAGCTTGGAAGTGGGGCCTTTCTTCAGTTGTGCCTCCAGGTGAGAACCCAGCCTGGTCGAGAACCTAACTAACTTGTGTCCAGACTCCTGATATACAGAAACTGTATGATCATAAATATGTATTGTTATAAGCCACTAAACTTGTGGTAATTTTATGTTGAATAGAAAACTAAAATAATGTATTAGGTAATTTTCAGGTTTTTTTGTTTTAATTGTTTTTCCCCCTCCACCAAGTTAGTTACCAGGATCTTAGTTAAACCTCTGCTTCAGAGATCTAGGATAAGTCAATTATAGTGTTGAAACAGAAATGATAAAAAATTCTTAGATGAAATATTTTCTTTAATCTCTTAAAAGGGAGTGGAACTTACATCCAGACTGTATCTTCTTCCTGAAGACCTTCTTTGTCCTCACTCTCCTTTGGTAGAGGAGAATAAAGACTTTAAAAATGGGAAGGAGTGAACAAAATTTTCTACAGAAGCATTTAGCCCCAGGTCTCCTTTGACTTTTTCATGCCTTTGAGAATGATCTTGACTTGACTTTTGACTCTATGTTACTACTTCACTGGCTTTCTACAAGACCGCAAGGACAGGCACGAGTGAACAAATGCCTGTGTAAGAAAGTATACGAATATGTATCTTTTTATTTCACTTGGATTTCTCATAATTTTTTAAAATCTCAGTATCATCTCAACTGACCACAACCAACAAAAATATTTACTTTGGTCAAGAAAGACAGAAGATTTCAGCAATTGTTCTAAATTATACATGAAGAACAAGAAGAAATAATTCTAGCCTTTAAAACTAGGCTGAACTCTTGGCATTTCCATGGATCTGTGGAAGAATATGTCAAACAATTTTGGGAAAAATGTTAATGTTTCATTTTTTGACAAGCATAGTTTCTTCTATAATTTTATGCTATATTATTGACTTTGTTTTGATATTTGTTATTTAAATAATCTTTATCAAAAGATGTCTTATATGTATTAAAAGGTCCCCACGTTAAAAGTACAGTTATTGTATTATTTTAGCAAATGTATATAGTTGTATATCCATCACAATAATCAAGATATGAAATATTTTATAACCTCCTAAAGTTCCCTCATAGTTATTTTAGTAAGTCCTCACTATAAGCCAAATACAAGTCTGTCTGCTGTCTGTAACTACAGATTAACTTTGCCTGTTTTTGTATTTTATATAAATAAAATTGTACAGTATATATCATCTTTTGTGTCTGTCTTTATTTGTTCAGAAAAATGTTTTCAAAATTTATCTGTTATTGCACTGCACTTTTATTGCTGATTAGTATTCTTTTGTTATATCATACTATTTATTTGTTTTGTTATATCAAGCTCTTCAGGTATATTATTGGTTCCATCTATGGTAATAAACTTGCTGTGAGCATTTACATAAAAGTCTTTATCTAGATATATGTTTTTATTGTTTTTATTTCTATTTGGTACATACCTAGGAGTGGAACTGCAAGGTCAAAGCTAAGATGGGGGTTAATTTTATAAAAAACTGCCAAACTATTTTGTAAAATTGTTGTGTCATATATACAAGTCTTTGTCTAGATACATGTTTTATTTCTTTTTTTTGTATATGATTATTTCTTTTATTCTTAATATTATACCTATGTGGTAGTTACTGTTTTTTTTGTTGTTGTTGTTATTTTATTTTATTATTATTATAATTTAAGTTTTAGGGTACATGTGCACAATGTGCAGGTTTGTTACATATGTATATATGTGCCATGTTGGTGTGCTGCACACATTAACTCATCATTTACATTAGGTATATCTCCTAATGCTATCCCTCCCCCATGCCCCCACCCCACAACAGTCCCTGGAGTGTGATGTTCCCCTTCCTGTGTCCATGTGTTCTCATTGTTCAATTCCCACCTATGAGTAAGAACATGTGGTGTTTGGTTTTTTGTCCTTGCAATAATTTACTGAGAATGATGTTTTCGAGTTTCATCCATGTCCCTACAAAGGACATGAACTCATCATTTTTTATGGCTGCATAGTATTCCATGGCATATATGTGCCACATTTTCTTAATCCAGTCTATCGTTGTTGGACATTTGGGTTGGTTTCAAGTCTTTGCTATTTTGAATAGTGCCACACTAAACATACATGTGCATGTGTCTTTATAGCAGCATGATTTATAATCCTTTGGGTATATACTCAGTAATGGGATGGCTGGGTCAAATCGTATTTCTAGTTCTAGATCCCTGAGGAATCGCCACACTGAGTTCCATAATGGTTGAACTAGTTTACAGACCCACCAACAGTGTAAAAGTGTTCCTATTTCTCCATATCCTCTCCAGTACCTGTTGTTTCCTGAATTTTTAATGATGGCCATTCTAACTGGTGTGAGATGGTATCTCATTGTGGTTTTGATTTGCATTTCTCTGATGGCCAGTGATGATGAGCATCTTTTCATGTGTTTTTTGGCTGCATAAATGTCTTCTTTTGAGAAGTGTCTGTTCATGTCCTTCGCCCACTTTTTGATGGGGTTGTTTGTTTTTTTCTTGTAAATTTGTTTGAGTTCATTGTAGATTCTGGATATTAGCCCTTTGTCAGATGGGCAGGTTGTGAAAATTTTCTCCTATTTTGTAGGTTGCCTGTTCACTCTGATGGTAGTTTCTTTTGCTGTGCAGAAGCTCTTTAGTTTAATTAGATCCCATTTGTCAATTTTGGCTTTTGTTGCCATTGCTTTTGATGTTTTAGACATGAAGTCCTTGCCCATGCCTATGTTCTGAATGGTAATGCCTAGGTTTTCTTCTAGGGTTTTTATGGTTTTAGGTCTAACATATAAGTCTTTAATCCATCTTGAATTAATTTTTGTATAAGGTGTAAGGAAGGGATCCAGTTTCAGCTTTCTACATATGGCTAGCCAGTTTTCCCAGCACCATTTATTAAATAGGGAATCCTATCCCCATTGCTTGTTTTTGTCAGGTTTATCAAAGATCAGATAGTTGTAGATATGTGGCATTATTTCTGAGGGCTCTGTTCTGTTCCATTGATCTACATCTCTGCTTTGGTACCAGTACCACGCTGTTTTGGTTACTGTAGCCTTGTAGTATAGTTTGAAGTCAGGTAGCGTGATGCCTCCAGCTTTGTTCTTTTGGCTTAGGATTGGCTTGGTGATGTGGGATCTTTTTTGGTTCCATATGAACTTTAAAGTAGTTTTTTCCAATTCTGTGAAGAAAGTCATTGGTAGCTTGATGGGGATGGCATTGAATCTATAAATTACCTTGGGCAGTATGGCCATTTTCACAATATTGATTCTTCCAACCCATGAGCATGGAATGTTCTTCCATTTGTTTGTATCCTCTTTTATTTCATTGAGCATTGGTTTGTAGTTCTTCTTGATGAGGTCCTTCACATCCTTTGTAAGTTGGTTTCCTAGGTATTTTATTCTCTTTGAAGCAATTGTGAATGGTAGTTCACTCATGATTTGTCTCTCTGTTTGTCTGTTATTGGTGTATAAGAATGCTTGTGATTTTTGTACATCGATTTTGTATCCTGAGACTTTGCTGAAGTTGCTTATCAGCTTAAGGAGATGTTGGGCTGAGACAATGGGGTTTTCTAGATATACAATCATGTCATCTGCAAACAGGGACAATTTGACTTCCTCTTTTCCTGATTGAATACCCTTTATTTCCTTCTCCTGCCTGATTGCCCTGGCCAGAACTTCCAGCACTATGTTGAATAGGAGTGGTGAGAGAGGGCATCCCTGTCTTGTGCCAGTTTTCAAAGGGAATGCTTCCAGTTTTTGCCCATTCAGTATGATATTGGCTGTGGGTTTGTCATAGCTAGCTCTTATTATTTTGAGATACGTCCCATCAATACCTAATTTATTGAGAGTTTTTAGCATGAAGTGTTGTTGAATTTTGTCAAAGGCCTTTTCTGCATGTATTGAGATAATCATGTGGTTTTTGTCTTTGGTTCTGTTTATATGATGGATTACATTTATTGATTTGCATATGTTGAACCAGCCTTGCATCCCAGGGATGAAGCCCACTTGATCATGGTGGATAAGCTTTTTGATGTGCTGCTAGATTAGGTTTGCCAGTATTTTATTGAGGATTTTTGCATCAATGTTCATCAAGGCTATTGGTCTAGAATTCTCTTTTTTGGTTGTGTCTCTGCCCGGGTTTGGTATCAGGATGATGTTGGCCTCATAAAATGAGTTGGGGTGGTTCCCTCTTTTGCTATTGATTGGAATAGTTTCAGAAGGAATGGTACCAGTTCCTCGTTTTACCTCTCGTAGAATTCGGCTGTGAATCCATCTGGTCCTGGACTCTTTTTGGTTGGTAAGCTATTGATTATTGCCACAATTTCAGAACCTGTTATTGGTCTATTCAGAGATTCAACTTCTTCCTGGTTTAGTCTTGGGAGGGTGTATTTGTCGAGGAATATATCCATTTCTTCTAGATTTTCTAGTTTATTTGTGTATAGGTGTTTGTAGTATTCTCTGATGGTAGTTTGTGTTTCTGTGGGATCGGTGGTGATATCCCCTTTATCATTTTTTATTGCGTCTATTTGATTCTTCTCTCTTTTCTTCTTTATTAGTCTTGCTAGTGGTCTATCAATTTTGTTGATCTTTTCAAAAAACCAGCTCCTGGATTCATTAATTTTTTGAAGGGTTTTTGTGTCTCTATTTCCTTCAGTTCTGCTCTGATTTTAGTTATGTCTTGCATTCTGCTAGCTTTTGAATGTGTTTGCTTTTGCTTTTCTAGTTCTTTTAATTGTGATGTTAGGGTGTCAATTTTGGATCTTTTCTGCTTTCTCCTGTGGGCATTTAGTGCTATAAATTTCCCTCTACACACTGCTTTGAAAGTGTCCTGGAGATTCTGGTGTGTTGTGTCTTTGTTCTCGTTGGTTTCAAAGAACATCTTTCTTTCTGCCTTCATTTCGTTATGTACCCAGCAGTCATTCAGGAGCAGGTTGTTCAGTTTCCATGTAGTTGAGCGGTTTTCAGTGTGTTCCTTAATCCTGAGTTCTAGTTTGATTGCACTGTGCTCTGAGAGACAGTTTGTTATAATTTCTGTTCTTTTACATTTGCTGAGGAGAGCTTTACTTCCAACTATGTGGTCAATTTTGGAATAGGTGTGGTGCGGTGCTGAAAAAAATGTATATTCTGTTTATTTGGGGTGGAGAGTTCTGTTGATGTCTATTAGGTCTGCTTGGTGTAGAGCTAAGTTCAATTCCTGGGTATCCTTGTTAACTTTCTGTCTCATTGATTTGTCTAATGTTGACAGTGGGGTGTTAAAGTCTCCCATTATTATTGTGTGGGAGTCTAAGTCTCTTTGTAGGTCACTCAGGACTTGCTTTATGAATCTGGGTGCTTCCGTATTGGGTGCATATATATTTAGGATTGTTAGCTCTTCTTGTTGAATTGATCCCTTTACCGTTATGTAATGGCCTTCTTTGTCTCTTTTGTTTTTGTTGGTTTAAGGTCTGTTTTATGAGAGACTAGGATTGCAACCTCTGCCTTTTTTTGTTTTCCATTTGCTTGGTAGATCTTCCTCCAACCTTTTATTTTGAGCCTATGTGTGTCTCTGCACGTGAGATGGGTTTCTGAATACAGCACACTGATTGGTCTTGACTCTTTATCCAATTTGCCAGTCTGTGTCTTTGAACTGGAACATTTAGTCCATTTACATTTAAAGTTAATATTGTTATGTGCGAATTTGATCCTGTCATTATGATGTTAGCTGGTTATTTTGCTCGTTAGTTGATGCAGTTTCTTCCTAGCCTGGGTGATCTCTACAATTTGGCATGCTTTTGCAGTGGCTGGTACCGGTTGTTCCTTTCCATGTTTAGTGCTTCCTTCAGGAGCTCTTTTAGGGCAGGCCTGGTGGTGACAAAATCGCTCAGTATTTGCTTGTCTGTGAAGTATTTTATTTCTCCTTCACTTATAAAGCTTAGTTTGGCTGGACATGAAATTCTGGGTTGAAAATTCTTTGCTTTAAGAATGTTGAATATTGGCTCCCACTCTCTTCTGGCTTGTAGAGTTTCTGCCAAGAGATCAGCTGTTAGTCTGATGGGCTTCCCTTTGAGGGTAGCCAGATCTTTCTCTCTGGTTGCTCTTAACATATTTTCCTTCATTTCAACTTTGGTGAATCAGACAATTACGTGTCTTGGAGTTGCTCTTCCCAAGGAGTATCTTTGTGGCGTTCTCTGTATTTCCTGAATCTGAATGTTGGCCTGCTTTGCTAGATTGGGGAAGTTCTCCTGGATAATATCCTGCAGAGTGTTTTCCAACTTGGTTCCATTCTCCTCATCACTTTCAGGTACACCAATCAGATGTAGATTTGGTCTTTTCACATAGTCCCATATTTCTTGGAGGCTTTGTTCATTTCTTTTTATTCTTTTTTCTCTAAACTTCCCTTCTCGCTTCATTTCATTCATTTCATCTTCCATCACTGATACCCTTTCTTCCAGTTGTTCGCATCAGCTCCTGAGGCTTCTGTATTCTTCACGTTGTTCTTGAGCCTTGGCTTTCAGCTCCATCAGCTCCTTTAAGCACTTCTCTGTATTGGTTATTCTAGTTATACAGTCATCTAAATTTTTTTCAAAGTTTTTAACTTCTGTGCCTTTGGTTTGAATTTCCTCCTGTAGCTCAGAGTAGTTTGATCATCTGAAGCCTTCTTCTCTCAACTAGTCAAAGTCATTCTCCATCCAGCTTTGTTCCATTGCTGGTGAGGAACTGCGTTCCTTTGGAGGAGGAGAGGTGTTCTGCTTTTTAGAATTTCCAGTTTTTCTGCTCTGTTTTTTCCCCATCTTTGTGGTTTTATCTACTTTTGGTCTTTCATGATGGTGATGTATAGATGGGTTTTTGGTGTGGATGTCCCTTCTGTTTGTTAGTTTTCCTTCTACCAGACAGGACCCTTAGCTGAAGGTCTGTTGGAGTTCGCTAGGGGTCCAACGCGGATGCTGTTTGCCTGAGTATCAGCAGCGGAGACTGCAGAACAGCGGATTTTTGTGAACCACGAATGCTGCTGCCTGATTGTTCCTCTGGAAGTTTTGTCTTAGAGGAGTACCCGGCCGTGTGATGTGTCAGTCTGCCCCTATCTGGGGGTGCCTCCCCGTTAGGCTGCTCGGGGGTCCGCAGTCAGGGACCCACTTGAGGAGGCAGTCTGCCCGTTCTCAGATCTCCAGCTGCATGCTGGGAGAACCTCTACTCTCTTCAAAGCTGTCAGACAGAGACGTTTAAGTCTGCAGAGGTTACTGCTGTCTTTTTGTCTGTGCCCTGCCCCCAGAGGTGGGGCCTACAGAGGCAGGCAGGCCTCTTTGAGCTGTGGTGGGCTTCACCCAGTTCGAGTTTCCAGGCTGCTTTGTTTACCTAAGCAAGCCTGGGCAATGGCGGGTGCCCCTCCCCCAGCCTCGCTGCCACCTTGCAGTTTGATCTCAGACTGCTGTGCTAGCAATCAGGGAGACTACGTGGGCATAGGACCCTCCAAGCCAGGTGCAGGATATAATCTCCTGGTGTGCCGTTTATTAAGCCCTTTGGAAAAGTGCAGCATTAGGGTGGGAGTGACCCGATTTTCCAGGTGCTGTCTGTCACTTCTTTCTTTGACTAGGAAAGGGAACTCCCTGACCCCTTGCACTTCCCAAGTGAGGCAATGCCTTGCCCTGCTTTGGCTCACGCACGGTGTGCTGCATCCACTGTCCTGTGCCCACTGTCTGGCACTCCCTAGTGCGATGAACCTGGTACCTGAGATGGAGATGCAGAAATCACCCGTCTTCTGCATCGCTCACACTGGGAGCTGTAGACCAGAGCTATTCCTATTCGGCCATCTTGGCTCAATACATGTTTTATTTCTATCTGGTACATACCTAGGAGTGGAACTGCAAGGTCAAAGCTAAAAATTTGGTTAATTTTATCAGAAACTGTCAAACTATTTTGTAAAATGGCTGTGTCATTTTACAGTCTCAATAGCAATGTATGACAGTTACACTTCTTATTTGTCAACACTTGGTACTAGTTAGTCTTTAATTTTAGCCATGCTAGTGGCTATGTAGTGGCATCTTATTATAGTTTTAATTTGCATTTCATTGACAATTAATGATGCTGAGAATCTTTCCATGTGCTTATTGGCCATACATGTATTTGTTTTCTTTTCTCCTTTTCTTTTCTTTTCTCCTTTTCTTTTCTTTAATTTTCTTTACTTTTCTTTTCTTTTCTTTCTTTTTTGAGACAGGGTCTTACTCTGTCACCCAAGCTGGAGCATAGTGGCACAATCTCAGCTCACTGCAACCCCTGCACCCACCACCCACACCTCACTCACATGATCCGATCCTCCCACCTCAGTTTCCTGAGTAGCTGAGAACTGCAGGTACGTGACTCCAGGCCCAGCTACTTTTGTTTGTTTGTGTTTTTCTTGGTGTTTTTTGTAGAGATAGTTTCTCACCATGTTGCCCAGGCTGGTCTCAAACTCCTGAGCTCAAGTGATCTGCCCACCTTGGCATCTCAAAGTCCCAGGATTACAGGTGTGAGTCACTACACCTGGCCATACATGTATTTTTTATTGTGAAGCACCCTTTAAAATATTTTGTACATTTTAAATTGTCTCCTAATTATTAAAAAGTTCTATTTTTGTATACAAGTCATTTGTCAGATTGTGGTATTGAGAGTATTTTCTCCTTGGCTTTTTTTAATGATGTGTTCTGAAGAGCACAATTTCTTATTTTTAATGAAGTACCACTTATCAACTTTGTACACTTAATCTTTTGTGTGCTAATATATCTTTGCATATTCCAAAGTTATTAATATTTCATTGTTTTCTTCTAGAAATTTTTATTGATCTTTTGTCCTCCGTTTCTTATTAGCAATTTTAGTATTCAAAGATCTATAATAAGCAGTTACTAGTGATTATTTCTTCATAGTCAAATAGTGGTGATTTGGCTAGATGATTAACCTCTATTTATGAATAAATTCAATCTTTTGCATTCTAACATATAACAGAAAACTACTCTTTGAATTTCTAATAATTATTTTATTTTTAAATGGTGCTTTCTATTGTAGTCTATACTCAATCTATACTCAAGTAACTTATATCATCATAAAACTTCTAAGAAAACAGTCCTCAAATAAAGCTGCATAATAACCAGCTTCATTTATTGGTGAATGAAACTAAGCCTAGTGAGTATTCTGTACCTCAATCTAACTTAAAGTTCTAGAAAGCTCTTTTAATGCCATATATGATAAATATGTTGCAAACTCTATTGTACTTAATAGAAAAGAACAAAATTGTAAACTATAATCCAAAAATGAGTTATATAATTCTTCATTAATCAATTATGTTAGTATATTTTTGTTGACAACAACAGCCATCCATATTTTACTTGGCATGAGAAGGTGAGTAGAAGATTAGTTACAAAAGCTTCAAAACATATGTTCATTTCCTACCTATCTGAAAATATAGAAAACATATATTCTTGATGGTTGAGAAGACATGCTGAAATTTTTGCTGAAGCATTTAGCAGAGGTCTTGGATGTCATCTTTATTTGACAATTACTATATATAGGATACACATTATTGTTCAATGGTATCTTCATTCATGTTTTCTCATTTTAAAACAATCCTGTGAGATCAGTGCTTACTACATGTTTTTTAAGTAATTCTAGACAATTTTAATACATTTTATCAGTAGATAATTTGATATTTATGTATAATAACAAAGAGAACACAAAGCAAAAGAAAGGTCTCTATAAAATGATATTAATCAAGTTGAATAGCCAGCATAATATGTATCTCTATTGAAATCCATTGAAATTGAATTGATAATTCCACCAGCCTGTGGAAGTGAAGTCCTATAATATTTTTTAAAAGTATAATGACTAAATTCATTGCTTTTTTGATACTTATGTTTCATTTTGCTACATGGAAATGACTTTAAATTTGTCATCAAGTTTTCTTTGATCTTTATTTCATATAATTTCTAAATATAAATAAATAATAGCAGTTTTCCTTAAAATACGGTTTTATATCACAGATTTTTATTTATTGCTATGTAAAGGCATAGTGTGTTCAATGTTTACATTTGGGAAATATAAAATTACAAAATTTAGCTATATATAGCCTCGTTGTGAGTAACCCTGGCCCCTGAGTCTCACAGTCTCTTCAATTATCATTTTGATTTTATTCCACTGAATCTAGAAACTCTGCATTATGTCTCAAGGTGCTCTTACTAGGAAGGTAAATGTGTAAATATTATTTTTCCCGCAATGCATATGAAAAAGAAGTTCAGCAAAATAAAATGACTTATTCCAAGGCGTAGAGCTCAGTCCATATGAGAACTTTTATTTGGTGTTCTTTATTTCTGCACTAGCTAACCTATCTCTTCTCTCATTCTCCATGACCAAATAAAACTATCATAATATTAATGACAGATTCCTGATATATGTGACAGGCCATATTTTAGCTGAAAGAGCACTTTTTAGCTCTCGTTTGTTTTTATATTCCAAATTATTCTATTTTCTTTTTCGAGGTTGAATACTAGCCAGAAATTTTATACATTGTCTTTTTCATTTTTGCATCTACTACGCTAGAGCAAAACTGAATGCAGAGTAAGTATCCACTAAATTTTTGTTGAATAAATGCATTATTTGCCAGGTAAAAAGGAAACATCATAATCTTCTCTTCTACCAGTCACACCACCTCCCTTTTACTTGTCAGGCTGTCCCAGTCTCTTCCTCTAATAATTACATACTTTCCTCCATACATGTCAGAGCCTTTTTCCCCTCAAGATGTTGAAATGGAACTGGTGGCATAAATACATTTTCAAGGAAAAATTAATCACATTAAATATAACATTTAAGTTTATTACTAAAATAATTTCACTACATTTATAGGCATGTTTCAATTAAAAGTGAAACATCTTATTAATATAGGAAATTTTAACACAATTCCTGGCTAAGTAGGTGCTTAATAAATTTTATTCACTTCTTATTCTTCTTGTCTTCCATTTAGAATAATTCTGTCATATAATCTATGGTATCCATTTATAAACTTTATTTCTATTATTATAATCTTTACAATTGTTCTCATATGGTTTCAATATTCAAAGTGTGGCATCCCTGAAAAAGTTAAATTTTCTTTAAAATTCTGTGCATCAAATGTAAATTGTCCCCCAGTATTTATTATATACACCATACAATTATTCATTCAATTTCAAAAGAACTTTTATTCTGTAAGTTAAATAGCAAACAAATAATAAACTGCAAAACCAAGATCAACTTGAATGTTATGCTTAGGGCTATTTCTTTCTGTATTTTTTTTCTTTTAATCTATAGTGGGCAGTTCAAAGGCTACTAGTATATTGGAAAAACTCTGAATTTGAAGGTTATGTGAACTTTAATATATATGTGAAGAAGTAGATAGATTTCCAGTCACCAGGATACTGAATGAACACACAAATACACACACACACACACACACTCTCTCTCTCTCACAATCTCTCTCTCTCTCTCTCTCTCTCTGTCTCTCTCGCCAGCTTTAGAAGGACTGACATCATGAAAAGCTTTATAATTTTTCTATAGCCTTTGGCTCACTTTCCCATTGGCCTTTCCTTGTGATGATGTCAATAGCACTTATAGCAGTATCTAAAAAGAGAAGTATGTTGGGCAAGCATCTGTTGATGGTAATGTCATGATGACATAACTGTAAGATGTTCAACACCACAGAAACAAGGATTAAACTATATCAGTCTATATTCATTCTTAACTTATTGAATTAATGGGTTCATTATTAAAGGTTAAATGTCTGCCATCGGCGGGCTTAAGAATAATCTATTGTCAGCTCAAACCTTGGAATATAGTTTGCAAATTCTGGCCTATAAAATTTCACAAAGTTCTTAAGTTCTGTTCTAGCTTATAGTCCTGTCTTGATGCCCCAGAAGCTACAGCTACCAATAGATTGAGCTACCAGAACTCAATCTATTGCTAGAGAACTGGAAGAAGGAAGTAATGATTAGTCTGTATCTTAGTTTGCCCTCTTCCAACTTTATTTTTACTAGCTTATGCATTGTTGTTATGCATTTTTTTCATGGTCATACCATGCTTAATGTACTTAAATTGAATAAATGAAGACCAACATATAAAGAAACTGGGATAGATACATAGCTTTTTTCAAGAGAGACTGGAAAAACAACCTCTAACAAGATACCACCATTTATTAGTACTCTGAAAATGTGAATAATAGTATTTCGGTTTTCCAAAACTAAATAAATTTTCAGAGATTCTGTACTCCTGAGATCGCCAAAATAAGAATGCTTTATTTCCTAATTTTCTAGAGACCTAATAAGTGCAATGACCCAGTAATATATTTTATCTTTCAATTGTGCCATTAAAATATGATCGTTTTAAAATATTTTCCAATTATTTGCTATTTATAAAAATAAAAATTTTATATGTATTACATTTGTGTTTTGTGGCCTTGCTAAATTATTACTTTCATTACTTTGTGGATTCCCTTTTTTTTAAGATCAATACTTTGTGGATTCCCTTTTTTTAAGATCATATCATCTAAAACTGGAAATAATTTCCCTCCTTGCCTTCCTTTCCTTCCTTCCTTCCCTCCCTCCCTCCCTCTCCCCGTTCTTTCTTTCTTCTTTCCTTCTTTCCTTCCTTCCTTCCTTCCTTCCTTCCTTCCTTCCTTCCTTCCTTCCTTCCTCTCTCTCTCTTTCTTTCTCTCTCTCTCCCTCTTCCTCTCTCTATTTTTTTTGCCTCATTGTAATAATTAGGGATGCTAGTGTAACATTAATTGAAATGAGAAATACCATATTTTTTTCCTTATTCCTGATTTTAGGAGATAAAAACTTCGCTGTTAAGTATAATATTAGCTATAGGGTTTGTGTAGAAACACCTTATCAGATTGAAAACTTCATCAGATTGAATAAATTTCCTTTTATTTCATGATTTACTGAGAAGTTTTAATTGTGAATGAATTTTGAATTAAAATTATTATTTTGATGTGTTTAATTTTTAATGGGTGTTGCATTAAAATGCTTTTCTGCATCTACTGAAATAGCTTATTTTATTCTATTAATATGGTGTGTTTAGTAGAATTCTAATATGGCTCACAAATGTCCTAGCCCCTGGTATGTACACGCCTTCTACTAATTATTCAATTAAATGCTAATGTAAGGGTGGCTGTAAAGGGATTCTGTAGATGTAATTAAGATCCCAAATCAACTGACCTTAAAACAGGGAAATTATCTGAGTGGGCCTGACCAAATCAAATAAGCCCTTTAAATCTGACAGAGAAGTCAGAATGATTCAAAGGGTGATTAGGATTTGACAAAAGTTCTCAATGCTGGTGTGGAAGAGGTGGAGGTCTTGTAATAAGGAACCCAGGCAGTCCCCAGCTACTAAGGCCAGTCTATGGCTGCCAGCCAGCAAGGAAAGGGGACCTCAGTCTTAAGACTCTAAGAAATTATATTTTGCTAACAATCTTAGTAAGCTTGTAAGTGGATTTTTTTTCCCTGAACCTCCAGATGAGAACTCAGTCTGGGGAAAACCTTGATTTTTGACTTTGAAGTCCCTAACAGAAAATCCAGCTAAGCCACGTCTGGGCTGCTAACATACAGAACTGTGAGCTAATACAATTCAGTAAGTACATGGATAAATAAACTGTGATACATTAGTACAATGGAATGTTATTCAGTAATTTTTAAAGGGCCGAGCTGTGTGTGGGAAATCTCTGAACTTTTTACTAAATTTTGCTGTGAACCTAAAGCTGCTCTAAAAAATCTATTTAAAAAAATGAACTATTGACCCACCAAAAGATTTTGGGGTACACTAAGTGCATTTTGCTAAATCAAAGAAGTCAGCTGAAAAATCTTTATGTTCTGTATGATTTCAATTCTATTATATTCTGAAAACCCAAAACTATAAGACAGTAAAAAGATCATTTGTTCCAAAATTTCAGGGGGAAGGAGAAAAGACGAATAGGTGGAGCACTGTGGGTTTTTAGGACAGTGAAACTATTGTGTATGATACTATAAATGTAAACATATGATGCATATGTCAAAATCCGGAGAACTGTACAACACAAAGAATGAACTCTAATGAAAACTATGGACTTTGGGTAATAATAATGTATCAATATTGGTTCATCAGTTGTGGCACAAGTACCACACTAAAGCAAGATGTTAATAATAAAAGAAGCTCTGTGCATGTGATGGGACAGACGGTATAGGGAACCCAGCACAATTTTTCTCTGAACCTAAATCTCCTCTAAAAGATTAGGTCTATTTAAAAAATAATAATAAATAAATTGAAAGGTTAAAAATCTTAATACTTTAGAAGTTAATAATTTACCCCTTAAGCTAATATTTACTTTACATAAATGTAAAAACATTGCACCTTAAAGATTCATTTACCACTTCCATCACTGCTGATAATGTAAATGCTGTGCATACTACATCTACATGCATTATAAATCCCATATGATGATCCTATAAATTTTGTTTCAACAACACATCTTTTAAATAAGAGGAAATATATTGTTTATATTTATTCACATATCAAAATTTTCCAATGATCTGTATTAGTGTTTCAAGGACTGAATTTCGCTCTGCTCTCATTTTCAGCTAAATAACTTTTATTTTTATTTATTTATTTAGAGATGGAGTCTCTCTCTGTCGCCCAGGCTGGAGTGCAGTGGTGCGATCTTGGCTCACTGTAAGCTCTGCCTCCCGGGTTCAAGCGATTCTCCTGCCTCAGCCTCCAGAGTAGGTGGGACTACTGGTGCATACCACCACACCCAGCTAATTTTTTGTATTTTTAGTAGAGATGGGGTTTCACCGTGTTAGCCAGGATGGTCTCAATCTTCTGACCTCGTGATCCGCCTGCCCTGGCCTCCCCAAGTACTGGGATTACAGGCGTGAGCCACCGTGCCCGTCACCTTTAATTTTTTAATAGCATTTCCTACAGCATAGTATAATGGAAAATTTTCATAATTTTTATTTATCTGAAAATACCTTTATTTCACCTTTATTCTAGAAGGATAATTTATTTGGCTAGACACAAGATTCTGGATTTCCATTTTTCTTTTTCTTTCTTTTCTTTTTTTCTTTTTACCAGCACTTTAGAGATATTTACCATGGTCTTCTGGCCTCAATACTTTTTGAGAAATCTTTATTCATTCAAATATTTGTTCCCTTAATGCTTGTGCTCTGACTATGAAAATTTTCACTTTCTCATTGGTTTTCAGTAGTTTAGTTTGGATACATCTATGTGTTGTTCTTATTTATTCTGCTTCAGATGTTCTGAGCTTATTGAATCTGTGTATGTAAGTCATTAATCAAATTTAAGAAGTGTTCAGCCATTATTTTTTAAACATTTTTTTCTGCATCATTCTCTCTCTTCTTCTGCCTCATTCTCCCTCTTCGTCTGCACCTTCAATTATATTTACATCAGACCTTTCAATATAGTGTCACAGTTATCTAAGGTTCTGTGCATGTTTTCTTCATTTTTGTTTTCTCCTACTCAGGTGGATAAACTCTATTAATCCATCGTGAATTTCACTCTGTTTCTCTGTCATCACCATTCTGTTATTCTACAATTAGGCTTGTCTGGCATTGTTATTTGTGTGTTTTGAGATGCATTTTTCAGTTCTTAATTTACTTTGGTTCCTTTTAATGTTTTCTATTTCTCCGTTAAAATGTAGTCACTTTTGATTCGTTATTAATGAAGTTTCTCTTGCCTAATTTGCATGATCATAATAGCTACCCTAAAGTTCTTCTCTAAAAATTTCAATACTTGCTATTATCTTGGGATTACCCTCTTTTGATTTTGTTTCTATTGAGAGTAGGTCAATTTTCCTGGTTCTTCATATGTTGAGTAATTTTGTATTTTGCATTGTGACGTTTTGTTGTGAGGACTCTGGATTCTTCTATAGTCCCCTGAAGATTGTTGATGTTTTTGATTTAGCAGACAATTACATTGGATAGACTCCAATTATAAACTCTCAACTTAGGGTACATGGTAACTAAAGTCTCACTTCAGATTGCATGAAGTCCGACTGGTAAATGTGTAATTGAGGAACAGAAACACATGGGTCAAATATATACCTGACTCATTTTTTTTTAGTCATTTGACTCCCCTTGTTGGCTCATTTTTTTTTTTTCTGAGTTTCCCTCCTCATACCTATCTCCACCACTACTCTCTGGCAGTGCTGGTTGCTACAGGCTTCTTTCCCATGTTCTTTAACCTAGAAAGATATCTAGCTAATTCCTGAGGCTGTAGCCACTCTGCATCCTCCTGCAAGTGTTGGTGCCTTCAGAGCAAAGATGAAAAGTAAAAAAAAAAATTATGCTTGACTGGTTGCTTTCGGCAAGTTTGGACTTCTTTCTGGAATCTGCCTACTTGTTCAAAATATTAATAGCATATGATATTAGAAATTAATGATTAGTTTTATGTATTGCAGAAAATATTTAATAATGCTGATTTTTCCTAATATATTTTTATGTTTACAATATTTGACTTAGTAAAGGAAGCAAACAAAGCAGCAAAGTAATGACATATACCTTGCAAATTTGTTATAAAACATAAATAAGATAATGCATATAAAGTGCTTAGCAGAACATTATACATAAAATAGGTTTTCAATAGATGGTGGATCCTTATCTTTGGCCTTAAGTTGATGCCAATGTTGTCATTATTTGTTCATATTTTTCATAAATCCAAGAAAGAACATCATTGGCTCCACTGGCATTGGAATATGAAGGGGTGACTTCATATTCCCTCTCATATTAGGGAAAGCTTTTAAAATTTTAAATGTCTATTCAAGTCTTCTGGACTGATGTCCTCTTGGGAAGAAATTTGAATGGAAACAGTTCCACTGAAGAGGCTCAGCAGGCCTCTAGTTCTGGAATAGTCTTTGGACTTTCTTAGAATTCTCCATGTGAATAGAGCAAGTTTTTCATTGACTTCTTTGTGTTTCAACTGTTTTTTCTTTTTTTTTTTTTTCCAAGACGAAGTCTCCTTCTGTCACCCAGGCTCCACTGTAGTGGCATGATCTTAGCTCATTGCAGACTCTGCCTCCTGGATTCAAGCAATTTTCCTTCCTCAGCCTCCCCAGTAGCTGGGATTAAAAGTGCCCACCACCATGCCTGGCTAATTTTTGTATTTTTAGTGGAGACAGAGTTTAACCATGTTGGCCAGGTTGGTCTCCAACGAACTCCTGACCTCAAGTGATCTGTCTACCTCGGCCTCCCAAAGTGCTGGGATTACAGGCATGAGCCACTGTGCCCAGCCAAGTGTTACAAAGTTTTTTACCTGTATCTTCAGCTCTGATTAATAAACATTACACACTTGGCTGTATTGTTATATACCCAAAATTCTTATGCCATTTTTAATTTGTTTTGCTTTCAGTTAGTAAAATTTGATTTGGCTACTCACCAAGGGAGCAGACTCGATTGCAAAAATTCCTATATTTCTCTGTTGCATTTAGAGCTCGGAAATATAAATAGTTTGTGGGTGTATATGTCCCCATGTGTATGCTTCTGCATGCTAGCTAACTGATACCTCTTTAAAGAACATTTGATCCATACACTCCAAGTAATTGATTTTAGCTCAATGACTTGGAATGTATAGATCAAATATTATTTGAAGTCCCAATCTGTAAAGAAAATGTCTAATTACCTGTGGGTAATGAGAAATAAAATTACACCATTGTGTATTGTTCTGAGGAATACTTGCTATAAAGTTTTATCTAAATCAATGTATTTCAAACCTAATGCATTGTAATCAAAGCATAACGTGGTTAAGATTATAGAAATACCCTTGTTTCATAAAGCCCTGAAATGGTCTTGGGACATGAAGTAGATTTGCTTCAGCAGAGTTCAGAAGCTGGCCAGGAAACATAAATTGCTAAGAGATTGTAAAAAGCACACTGGAGTTGGGCCAGATATTACCCCTTGAATTAAAAGAGTAACTTGAAAATCAGGACACTACTTTATTTTTTAACCAGTAGGTAACATTGGGATTTCAGATAGGGAGAAATATATTTTGATTAATTCTGCCCTTTCCAGAGGGAACCTGGCAGCTTTGTCCTTCACCAGCTGGAGTTTATGTAAGGCCTTATGGAACAAGTCAGGCGACAGGGAGTTACAATAATCTAATCTTCGTGGCCTGGATACTGCCTTGCGTGAGCAGCTTGCATAAGTAAAGCATTTTTCAGTTTCCTGCTATGGAGTTGAGAACACAAAGGTATTGCACTGGTTTCCCTTGTGTGACTAGACTTCTCTGAGAAAGACAAGATCCTCATTTCCTTTATCTGACTAACTGATTTGAATATTCTGGGTAGAGAGAAAAGCAATAGAAGCTATTAAGATTAATGATATCTCTCTAATTATGCAATAAACCAGCTATGACCTTCTAAATTTAGGAGCGTTAAGGTTAGCAGTTTTCCACTGAGTTTGATTCATCCTGATTGGCACAATTTATAACAAAATGTAAATAACCAGGTTCATGCTGGTTATTTGGGATTTTGCCTTAATTATTGTAATTTTTGTGCATCTGCCTTGCTTAGCGTCTTTGCTTAGCTAACAATTTAGTTATTATTTATTTCTAGTGTTGGTTACCCTCTGGGAATAACACATAAATATACAGGTTGTGGCCGGGCGCGGTGGCTCACGCTTGTAATCCCAGCACTTTGGGAGGCCGAGGCGGGCGGATCACGAGGTCAGGAGATCGAGACCACGGTGAAACCCCGTCTCTATTAAAAATACAAAAAATTAGCCGGGCGTGGTGGCGGGCGCCTGTAGTCCCAGCTACTCGGAGAGGCTGAGGCAGGAGAATGGCGTGAACCCGGGAGGCGGAGCTTGCAGTGAGCCGAGATTGCGCCACTGCACTCCAGCCTGGGCGACAGAGCAAGACTCCGTCTCAA